>NC_134702.1:251045090-251345090 GCF_043290135.1 Rhipicephalus microplus
GTCTGTCCATCTGTCTGTTCATCTAGCGAACACTCCAAGTACCGCAATGTCACATCTTTTCATCATATATTCATCTATTAAAAGCACCACCATCCAACGGTTATTCTAAGGAATAAACTAGAGGTGACACGGCCGTACTCATAGAGGGAGGCCAAACTGAGAAGAGGCCCCGTCGTATTCCAATGCATTGCGAGAAGTGTCCTGGAAGTTACATCAAACTTATGGGGCAAACAAACCGGTATGGGACAAGCAAAGCAGCAGACGCTCCGCGGCGTGTTCAGCACTGGTTCGCTTCTGGGCGGACTTAGTATCCCGGCGTAAACTTAACGCGTACTGTGCGGTTGGCATGCAGTAAAATGTTGCGAGCACACCCTTTCCAGACTGTGTTCTTGGGTGGCAGGTCCGCGCGCCACGTGCTGAAATACTTCTCGTGGTGTTTTTGTGCAACAGCACAGAAAGCACCGGTACGTGCCGTAATCAAAATCATTCAGCCTCTGCATTATCGTATTCTACCTCACCCGGCAGTGAATTACGCGTTTTGCTCGCCGTAAGGCCTTTTTTTCTCGTAGCCAGATTTTCCAATCTACGGGCTTGATTTCAATTTTCTGTGCTCGTATATAGTGTCAGTGTGGCAATGCACAATTTTGAGAGCTTGCTTCGTAGCTATTCCGTGCAACGCCAGCCTAGTACTTGACGTACTTCACGTCGATAAGAAGGCACCACAGTATTGTATACGCGATCGAGCACGTAAAGTGTGTAATGATAGCGCACCCACAACTAACACGCAACGCAGCGAGCGCACGACGTACAATACATACACACTTCATTAGTCTGATAACAAGAAAAGTTTGTTGTACTTCAATATGTAACTTCTAAAAACGCGACACGATGCCTACAACACTACAAACGAGAATTCACGGGTGTTCTCAGTTGACACAATAAGTAAGAACCAGCGGAGCGGACAGCTGAGAGCCCCGCTTGTAAATAATGCATTATTGATCAACAGTGAAGCGAACATACGTTCATAACACAAATATGAACATAACAGAACAAACAAACAAACCGGTATGGGACAAGCAAAGCAGCAGAACCACAAGGTACATCGGGCAGTGCACGCGATCCGCACCGAGTATACACTACAGGGGGGCATCGCACAGCTTTCCTAAAAAACACGTAAAAGAAGCAGCACTCGTGAATTGACTCGCTTCTGGCAGAGAACACCTACCAATTTGCCGGTGTCGCTTCCGAGGACGCTGCAGCGGCTGTCACCGGAAATCGCGAAGCGTTTGTCTGCTTCTCCGCTAGGAGGCAGTGCGGGTGTTTGCGATGCCACGGCTTCAAGATTATGACGTTATGGCACATCAGTTTTAAAGACGATAGTCTTTCTTGGGGACCTTCGACGAAAAAAATTTAGTCTGTTTGTCTGTACAATTGTCTGTCCGCCCTAACGATACCCTAAATGGCACCAAACGGCCAACCTCATCCGCAGCACCCGCCATTATTGCTCAAGGTATAGCGTTCATAGTTGAGCGATTGTCAATTGAAAAGCAATTATTGAGCATATTTGAGGCGCCACAACAACGCATCTATGTTTTCTCTGCCTTTATACTAGAAGAGGCACACACAAGTAACTCTAAGGAATGTAGCGTTTCATCGCGCTGCGCGGACGGTGCAACGCAATGCTCAAAAAGGTGTTTCCAACGCTTTGCTACGACGACACGGTGGTGGCACCTGCCCGTCGCTTTGCATTCTACACTTTATCACCTCCAAGACTGGCGCGCATCTTTCTCCGCGGGCTGCACGCCTTCATTTTCAAAGATAACCACCAGATGGCACTTGTGCCTAACGTGCCTAGATGCGCTCGTTCGCCTCCGCCACACGCTCAAAGCATTCTAACGCAGCGCCTGCAGAATTCCATTGACCAATTTTCTGGCGCAGAACATCAAATAAACGTTTTCGTAACTCTCTACAGACGCAAGACTTTCGACGTCATTTACAGTGTAACATGAAGATTCAGGCCATTTTTTTTCCTTCCTCTATGGCCGGACTTGAGGAGCGGCACGCACGCACTTTCTTAGGACCTGCACTTCTTGTCTAGTTCGCCCCTTTTCCGCCGCTAGTTTATGGCACTGCAGCCCAACCCTCGCTAAACGTACACGAGGGATACCTAGTCGTCGAAAAGCAAAGCCTTGAGGAACATTTTAGCAAATATTGTCATATTGTTTTTCCTGTTGTGATCTGCCGTTAATAAAACATATGTCTCACATTATACCACCCAATAGTATCGCAACCAGAGGTAGTTTCTATGCTGCTCAATCTGAAAACTAAGTCATCACCTGGCCCGGATCCTTTGCTTTGCTTTTCTGCGCAGACGTGCAAAAAGGTTATCCCAGTTTCTAGTTCTCATTTTTCTTGCATCTTGATCAATAGCAGTTCTTCTTAGCGATTGGTCGAGGGCACGTGTCGCACTTGTGCCAAAGAATGGAGATGCAACACTTTTAACTAACTATCGTGCACTTTTATTTATGTAATCTTCTTACAAGCTGCTTGAAAATATCTTAGCAAACGATATTAACAAATTCCTTTCTGGGAGAAATATTTTCACTAACCGCCAGCATGGATTTCGTAAAGGCTTTTCTGCGGTTAGCCAACTCACTTCCATCGTTCACAACTTTGCGTTCGTCCTTGAGAAATCAGCCCAAGTTGATTTAGCTTTTTTCTTTTATATAGGAAAGCATTCGACTATGTTTCACAGTGTAACCTTATGAGAAATTCAGAATTATAAACTACCAGCGTATTTATTTGATTGGATTTCTGCCTATCTGACTAACCATATGCAGTTTGTTTTTCTCGACGACAATTTTTGCGGTGAACTTCTGGTTACTTCAGGAGTGCCACTGGGCAGTATTTTAAACCTTTGTTATTTTTAATTTATAATATTGACATCACTAGCACAATTACAGAGCCAGTACAAATCAGATTGTTCACCGATGATTCTGTGGTGCCACTGAAACAGCTTGCAGAGACGATCAAGTTGCACTTATTCTACCCTTCAAAACTTCGTATCCTGGTGTGACAAATGCAATATGGAAATAAATCCAGAAACCTCTGTCTATATGAAAATCACAAAAACGTTCAAAAGTTACCCTTTCTCTATATTATCGCTTTTAAACCTCTAATAGAAGTTGATCAGTATAAGTACCTTAGTGTTACTATAACTAATATTTTTATCCTGGAATACGCATGTTTCTAACATGTGGGCCTTGGCTTTTCCTAAGCTGTGCTTTTAAGGCACAAATCAAAATAGGTTCCCAACAACACTCATCCAACAGCTTATTACTAGCTAATCAGTCCAAAATTGGAGTATCGGTGCACTGTGTGAGACCCTTACACCAAACGAAACACTGACGCATTAGAAATGATACAATGAAAAGCAGTAAAATTCATTTTCTTCAGACACCGTTCAGTGATTCTCCAATAACTTTAATGCTAAATAATAGCATTCTAACATTGCAACTCTGGCGTAAAATTTTCCGACTAAAATTTGTGTTTTTGCGGCTAAATAATCGTTTATTCCTTAACCCGCAGCATCTCATAACTGCGCTCGAAACACGCCGGACAAGGCATCGCCATGCTGAAATCCTAAGGCCTTTAACACTAAAACTAGCCTATTGAAGTATTTATTTTTTCCGCGTACAATATCAGGCTTGAACTACTTGCCTTTTGCACAATTGTGCAATATTTACGCTATTGCACAATGAAGATGTTCAGTTTTTTTAGTTTGTTTCTTACTCTTCGTATATGATTAGTTCATATGCCAAGTTTTGCATTATTTTTTTCTTTTTTCGTTACATAGCTACAATGTTGTTTCCCTGTGGTTAATATATTTCTGTATTTCCCATGCCACTCCTGCTAGGATCCTTGCCTGGGCCTGGAGTATGTCTCAAAGAAATATAATAAAAAATAATTGAAATAAAAGATGTGTTCGCAACACCGGCTCGGCTTTAAGCGTAGGTGATTCCTAGTCCTTGGCAAAATACCTCACGTGTGCTATGCAATACAAAACTCTGCTGGTGTTGTTAAGGGCACCAGGCTTTCACGAAACATTGATGATGATACGTGGGGTTTAACGTTCCAAAACCACCATATGATTGTGAGAGACGCCTTAGTAGAGGGCTCCAGAAATTTTGACCACCTGCGGTTCTTTAACGTCCACCCAAATCTGAGCACACGGGACTACAGCATTTCCGCCTCCACCACAAATGCAGCCGCCGCAGCCAGGATTCGAACCCGCGAACTGCGGGTCAGCAGCCGAGTACCTGAGCCACTAGACCACCGCGGCGGGGCTTCACGAAACAGTAAGAATAATGCCTGTGTGTAACAATACCTGCTGTGATTTAGCTTCCTAAACGCACGATACGAATCTAAGGTCTCTGCAGATTTTGATCTTTTAGTGGTCTTCGACTTGGGTCCCGCCATGATGGTATAGTGGTTTTGGTATTCGACTGATTGATATGTGGGGTTTAACGTCCCAAAACCACCATATGATTATGAGAGACGCCGTAGTGGAGGTCTCCGGAAATTTCGACCACCTGGGGTTCTTTAACGTGTACCCAAATCTGAGTACACGGGCCTACAACATTTCCGCCTCCATCGGAAATGCAGCCGCCGCAGCCGGGATTTGAACCCGCGACCTGCGGGTCAGCAGCCGAGTACCTTAGCCACTAGACCACCGCGGCGGTGCTTTGGTATTCGACTGTGGGCGAGGGTCGCAGTGTGGAATCACCGCAGCGTTAGCCACATTTCGGTGGAGGCGAAATGCTAAAGACCTGTGTACTTCGGTTCTTCAAAAACACGATATGGTCCGAAATATGCGTCACTTGTTATTTAAAGTAGTTTTAGGACGTAAAACCCAATAAATAATACATTTTCTTTAATGTGCATCCAATCCTACGTACACAGGCTTCTAACATTTTTTTCGTCAAAATGTGGCTGTCACGACCGGGATTCAATCCAGTAATGTTTGAGTCATGTCCAACACCATATCTACTAGACCACACGATTCGTTACATAAATAACTGCACCTTTGCCCATATCTGTAAGCAATGTATATACCACACTAATCACCCAGTACCAAGAGTACAAGGCTGATGAACCAGGCTAACAAAAAATCATGAAAAATTCAATTTTTCCATATCTCATAACTTTTTGCGTGGTCATTGTTGCGTCGTCCCTGTGCTTACGGGTTGTCGAAATCGTCCTATTTGTCTCTAAAGCTCTTCAGCCTGCATTTATGGCTACGTTCACTTGACGGACAATTTCATTGGTGCAAACAATCTGCAAACATTTATTGTGGTGTCTTTAATAAAAAGGAAGACGATCGTTTTCATGGCTTATTTTAGTTTTGCATGCGTACGTGCTAGTATATGCGCTGGTAAAAATAAACAAATTGAATGTACGTCTGTGTTTTTCAAACTACCGCATTCATGTCGGCTCGAGAACGACCGCGACAGCTGTGGTCTACATAGCCATAAATGCGCGCCCATACTGTCAGCATAGCAAGTAGAAGCTGGGCTCGGACAAGGGTGCGCTGAGAAGACAACAATTGTGGACGCCAGTACATAGCAACAACAGGCGGTGTGACATTGAAAGGTATCTTCAGTGACGAAACTCACAAAGGCTTCTTGTGGCACCGATAATAAGTCAACGCCGTTTTAAGACAACTTATGCAAGCACGGACCCATCCGACTGCGAGTCAGCAAGCTATTATTTTCCCACAGGAACAAACCAAAGGCCATAAGCTACGCGCAGTGCAACTGACGATGTGGACGAAGGAATGCGATCAGAATCCAGCAACGAGAGAATGTAGAGACGACGAACGGCGCGAAGCTGCGGGAATTTATCTGTTGTAAAGGGTGAAGATGCGGAAAACTGCGGGATTTGATTGCGAAATAAGAAAATGCGCCAAACGAAAAACACTAAAGACACCACGTCGTCTGGTTCATACATGTCTGTGTTTGCGCAGCTCGCGTTCTTGCACATTCAAGACGCATGCTTTGGCTGCTATGTAATGGCACGTGACGTGGCACGTGACGTGGAACGTGACGTGGAAACAGTGTAGCGTCATCTGTGTCATTCCCAGATTCGCAGACAGCGCTAGCCGTACAAGCGCAACATATTCGCCGCGTAAGATCTTGCTGGACGCAGTGGCGTTTTGCTTACCTTTGATGACCAGTGGGCAGAATGTTGCATGTCAGATATCAATGCTTGGCTTTCCAGATAATGCTATATATCATCACAACCCATATAGGCATATCGACATGTGTTTCACAATGTCGCGTGTAACAGCGCCAAGCTAGGACGTTGGAAGCATGCCTTGTGTTAAGAAGAACTCGGCATATCCCACGTTCCTTGAGAATCGTTTCTATATGAAGCATGCACTTGGAAGGTGACTATGTTGTAATTATTAATAGAGAGACGCGTTACAAAGTTGCGCTGCAGATATGCACAAATGCATGCGCAGACACACATTAAACAGCCGAATACGTTTTATATACCAGTTGTTAACAGTTGCGGGATGATTCCAACAGCAACATTGATATTTATTGATAGATATGTGGGGTATAACGTCCCAAAACCACCATATGATTAACAGACACGTCTCAGTGGAGGGCTCCGAAAATTTCGACCACCTGGGGTTCTTAACGTGCACCCAAATCTGAGCACACGGGTCTACAGAATTTTCGCCGTCATCGAAAATGCAGCCGCCGCAGCCATAATTCGATCCCGCGACCTGCAGGTCTACAGCCGAGTACCTTAGCCACTAGACCACCACGGCGGGGTAACATGGATATTAGCAACACCAAAACCGGTAAGGTGATATAAAGTGCTGTTGTTCGCGAGGATCGCAGCTCTGGACACTCCTTCATAATAAACTTGAGCGGATGACATCGGACTACAATTCATGTCCTCCCGACGCGATGGCTGTACCGTACGAGTACGTATGTAATGTTTATAAAATTGGAAAGCCAGCACTGAAAGCACAATTGCTGTTTCCCAATCATTCGGGTCACTTTGAAAAGTAGTTTCAAGACCAGGCATGGCTCTGTGGTAGAATACTTGACTGCCCCGCATACTGCCAGGGTTCGATTAGTACTGGGACATTTATTTTTTGCACTCATCCGGTCAACGCTGCGCATGTCTACATTTTTTGAATGCTCACGTGTTAAAATCACCCATGTGTGTTCTTGCCGTTCCACAGGTGTAGAAACTGTTCTACACCTCTGGCACATACTTGTAACCAGTGGCACATAACGGAGAACGGGTTTTCATGGCACATCGGCCCAACCCTCGCTAAACCTTGCTTAAACCAAGGAGGTTTAAAAAAATCGCTTGAGTGGAAATTATTGCCCACGAGTCAAGCCATACCCACCGTAAGACGGAGGCCATGGGAGCCATTTTACTCGGGGGCACGATGAGCTGTTGGCGTTAATTTATTTATTTATTTCAGAAGTACTGTCAGCCTCACACATGAGGCCTTAGGCAGGAGTGGGTGATACAAAAAAGGAAACAAATATGAAGATACAACAGGAAAGTGGACACGTCACATAGAGCTACACACTCAAGAACTAGTGCATCAAAGTAAAACGCCAGTACTTACACAATTGTAGTGGTTTACGCGTACACGTACAAAACAAACTATGATGACAAACATCTCCTCATACAGAACTAAGAAACAAACATCATATACCGGTTCAAAAATCGGCAACATTTCAAAAATACAACGCACTGATATGAAAAAAGTCTTAGAAAGTGGAACATAAATGGAAGCCTGTTCAGGATGCGCGGTGGAATAATAGAGGGCGAAGCGCAAAGAAAGATCAAAGTCAAATGGGTTGCTGGTGTTTAAGCTTTTTCATGAACTACTGAACGGTTTCGCAGTTCACCAGATTGGCAGAATTCGCTGATTGAGAAGGAGCGTTTTCCTCACACGCCCTGCGAATTTAACGTGGCAACCTTTTCTGGTCAGGTAGTGCTCAAAGTGCGTCCTTTTGAAATTGGTTTTAATTAGTAAGCCTCTAATTTAGAGCTCGTCTCTGTAGCTTCTTTTATCAGAAACAGCTGTTTTTTTTATTTTGATCCCCATGCTCGGGTTTTCTTCTCAATTCAAATCCAAACACGTGTGGCTGGTCAGCAGCGAGGCGTCGACTGAGAAAAGGGAGAAGGGAGAGGGTAGTGAGTTGGCTCGAAGCACCCCTACATGCAACGAGCTGTGAGGAATCTGCCCTAGTTCCCTCTTTGGGTGCACGGGCAGTAAGAGACTACGCGCGTACTGCTCCTCAAGCCTGACCTCACCCCAAGTTGAGGGAGTCACCATTAGAGCAGCAAGACGCAGACAGCCAGATAGATAGATAGATAGATAGATAGATAGATAGATAGATAGATAGATAGATAGATAGATAGATAGATAGATAGATAGATAGATAGATAGATAGATAGATAGATAGACAGACAGACAGACAGACAGACAGACAGACAGACAGACAGACAGACAGACAGACAGATAGACAGATAGATAGATAGATAGATAGATAGATAGATAGATAGATAGATAGATAGATAGATAGATAGATAGATAGATAGACAGATAGAAAGATAGATAGAAAGATAGATAAATAGATAGATAGATAGATAGATAGATAGATAGATAGATAGATAGATAGATAGATAGATAGATAGATAGATAGATAGATAGATAGATAGATAGAGAGATAGATAGATAGATAGATAGATAGATAGATAGATAGATAGATAGATAGATAGATAGACAGACAGACAGACAGACAGACAGACAGACAGACAGACAGACAGACAGATAGACAGATAGATAGATAGATAGATAGATAGATAGATAGATAGATAGATAGATAGATAGATAGATAGATAGATAGATAGATAGATAGATACGCTCAAAATGGCTACAGTGCGCAAGGAATTGTTTCGCATATAGAAGTAAACAAAGCCAGCCTACATGCCACAGGAAGCAAGTGATGCTTCGTGCAATAAGAAACCATAACTCTAATTACGATTTTTGACTGCGTCCAATCGCTCTGCTTTCGGGTGCCTACTACAAATTCCTAAAAATAGAGAAAATTTTCTTCTTGCGGCAAAAACTGTGTGATATGTTCTTCGGTCGTTTTGCGGAAATAAGGTTGTCTCGAACTTTTTCACCCCACTTGCTGAAACCGTTCATGAAGAAAGAGGAGTGAAAAAGTTCGTTGAAATTAGCTACATCATTCTCACTGGCACTCTGCATTTCAGCACTAAATAAAAAAAAAGGGGCAGGCTTGTGCTGAACGCGCAGCACCGTCACAGCTAAAGCTAGAAGAGCGGCCTTTCGGAGCGTTTTCTGAACACCTTTTTGTCCTTCGTCATCTCTAACCTTCGTTATTCTTTGAAGAAGCGTGATATCCGCTACACACTTCAAGATGAGTGCTTGTTAGGAGCTCTGTGTAATTTTTTTCATGCAGTAGCTGACGACGACAAAGAATTATGCCTGAAGTGGGTACGCGCCACTGTTAGTAAGTACGTGAGCAAGAATAAGTTTTCTATTAGGTTGGAGCGTTCGACCACCCTTTCGTTACGCCATTCGCATTGAGTGACGCCTGGCTGTTTTTTAATATTCTAAAATATTTATTGCTCATATTGCCACATTCCTTCCTCAAATTTGTTATCACCCCGATACCCTATGTTCAGCGCCAACCACGCCTACGGTGTTCAAAAAGCTTCCATGTTGTAGTAGAACGTTTAGTTAAAATCATGCCCACTTCGGGAACATTAGAGATTATTCTGGAACCTGCGTGGCCGCAAGCGATAACGCTAGAATATTCGACGGAAGGTCTATAATGCCAACGAGCTTCACGGCTAGTCAGTTCATCGCCAGCCGACACTCAGTTCGCCAATATCAGTGCCCCCGTGTAGCTGTTATCTGACCTCCAGATTCCTGGCCACAAGTTCGACCGAAAAAGTTTCATCTGAACATTGAGTCTGCTGCTTCCATCCACGTCACGACCCCGTGACATCTGGTGGAGGTACTGCTTCCTTAATGTGCCGGATGCGCGCTTGTAATCTGCAGAAGGCTGAACGCATCGCAAAAGAAAAGTAAACGTTGTAGCGGTGTTTCTTTATAGGTCCTTCACACACCACCCGCTTCCATCCACATAATTCTTGCCCTATGTATACGGAAGCCTGTACGCAACTGCGTCATTGCGCTCTATAAACTTATTGTTATGCTTAGTTTTGGATTGCGGTTTGTTGGATGAGGCAGGTATGCAGTATTGCGGGAGCAGGAAACACTAGTTTTACGTTCGCATGCTGTCTTATCTTAAGTTTGATAACCCGATTAAACTATTTAGGAATAGTTTTAACAATATTGGCTGGACACAAAGACCAACGAATTGTTATAGTTTTGGCACCCACTCACTCCTTACCCGGTAATGAGGCTGCACACCAGACAGCTCGAGGTCTCACAGACCGAACCTCTGGATCACCCTGGTCGAACTGGTAGGACAACGAGAGATTTGAGCGGATGACCACTTACAGAGATATTACGCAGTATTACAAAATAAGCAGAAAAATTTATCCTCCCTTATACTCGTCATTGAACAAAGGACAGGAAGTAGCGTGGCATCTACTTCAGACCAATACCTTCCTTAGTCCGGTAACAGTAAACCGCTGTGCGCCAGAACTTCATTTGGATAGGTGTGAGTTTTGCAACAACAGGGCGGACTTGAGCCACATTTTATGGGCATGCCCGCAGGCTCCCATGAAAGGCGAATTCCCATACGGCAGTGGATGGAAGACGGCACTCCTCAGCTCTGACTCGCATTACAAGCACGCTTAATACGGCAGGCCGAAGACTCCGCCAAGGCCCACGAATCATGGCCGTCGTCTAGGTTTGGTCCTTCTCCTCCCTCATTTAAAAGGGGAGGAGGATCCTTCTGCAAATAAATAAAGCGTGTTCATCAACATCATCATATTCCCGCAGTGAATGATGATAAGTGGGGCGAAACGTTCGTCCGTGCGTCCGTTCGTTCGTGTGTCTGTCTGTCCATCCGTCTTTGCTTCTGTGCTTCCATTCGTCCGTTAATTTTTGCTGCTTCCGTCCGTCCGCGCGGCTGTCCGTCCGTCCATCCGCCCGTCCGCATCTGCAGAGGGAGTCATCGAACTAGATGGTCACGAACCACGACTAGCTAGGAGGGACAAACCCACGGCTCAAGGAACTTCGCCCCTGAAAAGGGGTGCGTTTCTCGATTCCCTCTGTAAGCATTGCAGTAACTTAAGTGAACGTGCAAGTGACGATCTCCGTACCATATGCGTTCCCATTTTCGATGAGTGGTCAATTGTCAATACCGGGAGAGGTCAGCTCACCCGCGAAATAATCGAGCATGAAATGATTGATAGGCTGAGAGATAACTGTGTTTATAAACCATTGATCGTCCTTTCGTGTAAGGTGTGAGCATATATCTACGTAAAGACATCTGAATTGGCAGAGTGCGTGAGATCACGAAGATGGAAAAGCGATGTTGCTATATATTGTTGCTTTTCTGGAATAATCATTGGAGAGTATTCCAAAGGAGTGTTATTCATACTGGGTAAAAATAAACTACGGTATATTTTATTTACGCGCTGCGTGTACGAGTTACAGAGTGCTAGTAATGCTAGGCATCAATTTTTTGATGACACGCTACCGGAGTTTATCCAGTCAGATCCTAATAAATTCTGGCGCTAGCCTAAACAAAGTAATAAAGAAGTTTCTAAAGTACCAATAGAGGAGGTCTTGATAACTTTTCTGGCCCTAATTGCTGCTAAACACTTTCAAAGTGTCCGTTCCGGACCGCAGTACTATGAACGGAGCGACCCGATATCTATAATTCCATATGATGTTCTCATAACTCGTGAGGATATTCTGCAAATGTTACTTATTGTTACTTCTAAAAAATTGTCAGGGCCTGGCGGCATTGGTAATTTTTTTCTACGTCAATATGCAAAATTGGTTGATTGATTGATTGATTTGTGGGGTTTAACGTCCCAAAACCACTATATGATTATGAGAGACGCCGTAGTGGAGGGCTCCGGAAATTTCGACCACATGGGGTTCTTTAACGTGCACCCAAATATGAGTACACGGGCCTACAACATTTCCGCCTCCATCGGAAATGCAGCCGCCACAGCCGGGATTTGATCCCGCGACCTGCGGGTCAGCAGCCGAGTACCTTAGCCACTAGACCACCGTGGCGGGGCGTCAATATGCAAAACAAATTACTTACTTCCCTACTGTCCTTTTTAATGCATCACTCAAATGTGGTGAGATACAAGCCGTTTGGCGTATAGCTTGTGTAGTGCCGATGTTCAAAAAAAAAAGATGAACGGCATTCTTTCTCAAACAACCGCCCTGTTTCTCTCACTAGCAGCTGCTCTTAAATGTGAAAGCATGTTGTGGTCAATTATGTTAACACAACTTTATCAGAATATAATATTTTGTCGTCATATCACCATGGTTTCCAAAAAATATGTCTAAGGTAACTGTGTTTGTGTCTGCAGTGCATGAATTCGCACGGGTTCTATATATATCTTTGCAGACTGATGTGCTTTTTTTAGATTTTAGTAAGGCCTTTGACAAGGTGCTTCATGAAAAACTTTTGTTTAGGCTCGAAAATATTGGGCTTCTTTCGGGAATTGTCAGGTGGATTTATAAGTATTTAAAAAACCGACGTCCATTTGATGAGGATGATGATGATGAGCCTTGATACTCTGGCGCACACCCAAAAAGGGAGATCGGCCAAGAACCGGGCGGCAGGATCTTAAGTAAAATGCTTATGGTTTTTCAAACACAAAGTAATTTTAAACTGAAAAAAAACTTATATAGAAAGAAAAGCCAAAAATCGAAAAAGCAGTATATTTGAGCAGATAGCGATGCAGGCTATCAGATGCGATTTCAGACAGAGGTAATGGTGGGTCTAAAATGAATGATAATTATATATATATATATATATATATATATATATATATATATATATATATATATATATATATATATATATATATATATATATATATATATATATATATATATATATATATATATATATATATTGTTGAGGTCAGATGTTGCGCTTCTTCTTCTCTACGTGCTACGTGTTTCTTCCGGTGATCCACTAAGTAGTGTGTGAGGCCCTCTATTATACTTGATTCTTGTTAATGATTTAGGTGATGTTGTACATAAGGAAACATCTATTTAATTATTCGAACACGATTGTGTTTCTTTTAAAGAAATGTGTTTTCTAGAAATATGTATATGACCATCTGTTACTTTAGCCATTTTACATGTATAGTTGAATGGTGCCAAGACTTGGGCATGAAACTTAAAGTGACAAAAGTATTCACCTGAGGATTACAAGAAAGCTTCCAGGCTTTACATTTATCGTCTCCGCCATAACCCACTCGAAGATGTAGACAAATACAAGTACCTAGGATTCACTTTTACTAAAACAATTGCATGGTCCGATCCTATTGCAAGTATATGCACGGCTGCACTTTCGAAAGTGTGGTTTCCTAAAGGTAAACTTAAGTCCTCTATGAACGAGACCAGGTTATTGGCATACAACGTTGGTTTAGATCAAAGCTTAAAGACGCCTGGGTTGTTTGAGGCACTCAATGTAAAAAAAGATAATGTCTTGCTTTAAAAAGTTCAGCGGAAGGCGGTCAGATTCATTTTAAGCGAAAATAAAAGACATGATTCGCCAACACAACTTATGCAACTTAACGAGATCCAAACACTTGAATCTCGCAGCAAAATTATTACGCTAACGTTTCTACACAAAGTTTTTTCCGGTAATGTTACCACAATTTTGCCTAACTCTGTGAATCATCTATCATTTAGAAAAAGCAACCGTAACAATAATTATTCACTGGGGCCTGGTTTTGCTCGTATTACTGCTTTCGAGAATCGTTTTTTCACCAGGACTATTGCCGACTGGAACTGCTTATAATGAGTGCTTTTCAATCCAAAGCTATTGAAACACACCTTGAAAGTTTTTGTCTAGTGTAGTTTTGGATGATGTACGAATGTGGCGTGTTGGCAGTATCCCAGTGAATATTTATAGACTTTTGCTGCGTATGACTGTTTAGTTCATTGTTTATGAGCCGTAACTCTGCTGGCTTAGAGCTCTATAAGTTGTCTAATTATGTGCTGTGGCAGTGTACAACTTTATACTTTTTGTTGTTGTTACCTCTCCTGTTAGGGCCTAAGTATAGGCCTGCAGAACCTGTCAATAAATAAATAAATAAATAAATAAAAACGGCATATTTCTGGAAATTGCAATTTTCAAACGCGCCTTGCGTCGCAGATGCCAGTCATGGAGCGCCATCTCATTGTGCGTAAGTAATCTTGTGCCTTGCACGTGAGAAATTTCGGTTGAAGGCGGAAAAAAAAACATCTGCCTCAACGTTAACTACACTTGCTCTAAGCTGTGGCCCGAATGAGTCACGGGGAACGTAGAGAATAAACTGAATCTGCCAAGCTCGGAAAACTCCATTTCTTCTCTAACCCTTTTTGCGCAACGTCGGCATGCTCACCCAGCTGGTTCTTTTACGCTAATAAACAGTCATGTTTCGTGTTGTGATGCGTCCTTTCATCGATCCGGCATACCACAATAGGTACACATATGTACATACACAGTATACTAAAAATCCCCTGCAGACTGACGTAATTACGTCAGTCTGCAGGAGGACATACCTAGATGTTCACAAACAAATAATGGGGAGCTCTTGCTATTTTTTTAACCATATATAGACTGCAAATAAAATGACGTTGGCCTTCCGCAAAGAAACTTCTTGAATCAAGAAAACTAAGAAGAAGGGGTGAAGCCTGCAGTGTTTAGACATAAATTTCCATCATGAGGCAATAGTCCTGCTAAGCTTAAAACCGATTATGTAAAGAAGAATTTTCCAGCTCCGTTGGCGTTGCTGGCTATTTGTTGGGAATTGTCAAACTTTTATTTTTAGTGTACCAGTGGCGAGTAATGAAATTTCCTCAATTTTCGTAGCGAAAGACGCTTTACGACGGGCTGGGACTACATGCCATGACGACATTACACGTTAACAAGCTGAGACCTGAGGTGATTGGCACCTAAAACAGAGAAAAAAAAAGGTAGGTCTTCGTACAACACACGGAGCAGTCATGGCGTCTGATGGCATTTTTAAGCTTAGTAATATAGGGCGCATACTGCACCTATCGTTGTGGCCCCGCCACGGTGGTCTAGTGGCTAAGGTACTCGGCTGCTGACCCTCAGGACGCGGGTTCAAATCTCAGCTGTGGCGGCTGCATTTCCGATGGAGGCGGAAATGTTGTAGGCCCGTGTGCTCAGATTTGGGTGCACGTTAAAGAACCCCAGGTGGTCAAAATTTTCGGAGCCCTCCACTACGGCGTCTCTCATAATCATATGGTGGATTCGGGACGTTAAACCCCACAAATCAATCAATCAATCAATCAATGCACCTATCGTTGTGAGGGCACCACTGCTCTATAATCAATATTTAACAATGCTGTGAAGTACTATTTTATAACCCATCGCTTTACGTAGCGCGGTAGCCACTACGTGTGTTTAGGCAGCACGTGAAACTACGCAGCTGCACCTTTCATTGACGGATTAAGGTGATGAAAATAGAAAAGAAAGAATATGGCTGAGCCTCTGTAATGGGAGCGAGGCTTCGAAGGACCCACTCGTTAGACGATTTACATTGTGTGAGACCTGGTGTTATTTAACTCTTGTGCTACGCAATATATATGAAATCTGTTAACATGAGTCTTCACCGTACATGAGGATTGTTTATGGTCTGTTTGCCAAAACGTTTGAAGCTCTGACGCTGCTCAGGAGAAGAATACTCGTCTGCCACGCACAGTGCCTTGGCTAAGTAGCCTCTTCAGCACTATTTCTTTCATTATTTTTTCTTTTCTCATTCTGCTCAATAGCTGTGACGAGCCCCTGTGGTTGTGGCAGACGAGGACGGTGTGTAGTAAAGGCAGAAAAAAATTAGTGGCTGTAAGGTATGGAGATAGAGCTTCATAACCAGCGCCAGACAGAGTGAGACGTAACGGTATACACTGCAATTGACGGGCTTCCTTAGTGTCGGGTTGCAAGTTCAGCAAACTCCATAGCTCTGCAAGCCAGTGATAAATAATCATAGCATGTGCGTGAAGACGCGCATTCGACAAGACAAAGGGCGAAAACAATAGGGTAACTTAATGTCTTGCGTTTGCTATGCTTTTATTTTTCCACGGACTGCTTCATAAGAAGGTTGTCGTAGTTGGGCGAGACACGAGGTACCACTTTGTGAACCTTCCTGTCTTACCTTGTGTTAGATAAATAGATATGTAGGGTTTAACGTCCCAAAACCACTACATGATTATAAGAGACACCGTAGTGGAGGGCTCCGGAAATTTCGACCACCTGGGGTTCTTTAACATGCACCCAAATCTGAGCAAACGGGCCTACAACATTTCCACCTCCATCGGAAATGCAGCCGCCACAGCCAGGATTCGAACCCGCGACCTGCGGGTCAGCAGCCGAGTACCTTAGCCACTAGACCACCGTGGAGGGGCTACCTTGTGTTATCAGGTACTAAACACCTCGTCGGCTTGCCGGGATCTCCTGTCATCAGGATGTGTCATGTAGTCACGGTCCATCATTGATGCAGGTATGCGACACAATGGGTGAATTGCAATACTCGCTACCGGTCAATTAAGAATGAAGAAGGCAGCAGTTGGCCCAACAGAGTGGTAGAGTAGCCTTTCTTACAAGCCAGACTTGGCACCACTAGTGCTTCATGAAGGCAATCTCTTTCCAAACACTATACGCTTCGCCTCTTCCTGCAGGTTTCATGTTAGTGTAGCTCAGGCACCGTTTTCTACATGCTTCAGCCTTGCCTCGTTTTTGTTTATGCCTCACCTTTTAATGCGGTAGCGTCAAAGAGCTCGTTCTGCGAAAATTCAGCCGTTGGCCTCATTGGTTGTAAGCTAAAAAGCATCATCTCACACGTAACTAAAGAATCAAGAACGATGCAAGTGAAATTAATAAATGATAGAATCCAGGAGCTGAGTGTGGCTAAACAAGGGTTGCTTGGGTTCAAGTGGTGATCGAACACGGGTCATCCGCGTTGAAATCGCGTGTTCTACCACACGGCCACGCTTCCGTTTGAGAAAGCAGTAAAGATAACTTCCTCTCGTTTGAAATGCAGGGAAATCTGCTTTAATGCTTCACAAACACAGCGTCCTGTATACATGCTTCGCAATGCAATATGAAATATTGCAGTAATAATGCGTGGCACAAGAGTTCATTGGCAATGAGCGCCAAAATATGTGATTATCATAATGGCTCCGTAGTTGAAAGCCGGTACTCTACTACAAAAGGCACACACGCTACTGCGCCTATTCCCTTGAAGCCACGTAGTGGGTGCATAGCTAATTTTAAAAGGTTTCATGCACTAAGTGTTTGAAGTACGCACTAGGAACAGGATATTGCTATCGCGTTCAACTTCTAAAGGCGAAGTTTTCTTTAGGGTGCCCTAACTTAAAAAAAAAAAAGATATATCTGCTTGCATCCAGCACACTAAGGAACTCTGTACACCCTCGTTTGAAAAATAGCTAAGTTATATTGATATTTCTTTGCCTGTGGACGTATTACTAAACGGGAGAGTGTGCACATTTCTGTATCAGGAAGGTGTAGCAACTACAGAAAGATGTATGAACCACAAACTTTCCTGCAGCATTGAGAGAAAGTTCAATTGAACTTAGAACTCGTCTATGCATGCAGACTTTCGGGATATTATGGGAGCAAGGGGAGCACCAAACCATCCCTGCATCGCGCAACGCCGCTCAATTTGCAAAAGAAGCTAGCATTCATTCACATTGCTGAAAGTCAGCTCACCCAACAAGCCGCGACTGCATCTGCATCGGTTGTTAACTTGTGCTTTACGAGTCGTGCTGTAGTCATCTGCATCACGAGATGACCCATGCTGTAGAAGCTCGAGCATACAGGCAGTAAACTACCTTTTGCGTGTGGGACGCGTAATGCGGGACGAGTGCGCTTGCCCAGCGTTATCACTCTCAGTTGTAGATTTCTTTGTAAATTACTAGACTTTTAGGTGTAACCTAACCATGGAAGCAAAGACAAAAATTGTATTGTGCATGTGTTCATCGGTAGCAGTAGTCACACGCAACTCAGCAGCTCTCTTGTGCCTGCTTCCTGTAAACGTTAACACAAGTGAAGTAGAAAACTGAGCATTTCTTTAATAGACCACAATTCATTTTGCTGAGAATGCTCCAGACGCATTCTTATTCTTTAAAGAGCATCTTGAGTATGTTACATGCGGAGATGGACCCAACATGCTCAGGCTGTGGAGAAGTTAGCTCATTGAAACATGTATTCTGGCGATGGACCGCTGCTATCAAGGACCCCAGCTACATCGTCCAGCTTCTCGCTGTCCGGAAGGCTCGTGAGAGGTTGGAGATGCTCGACCTCCCCGTCCCGTCTAGTCAGGTGTTGGATGCATCTCATACTCTTCCTTTCAGACCAAATAAATGTCTTTTCTTTCTCTCTCTCTCACTGTTATCGATTACTTACAAAGAAACGCCAACGAATGGTGCCATGAAATGAAAACACAGACTTCATTTCAAATGTGCATTTGTATTTTGGTGTTAGACAAACAGCTTGCAAAATTTCCACATGCACGACCATGAAGCGCTGCTTGAAGATATTCCGAGCACCTGCTATGGTGCAGCCACTTACTTTCTGTAAGAACAAAAGACAAAGTAAAGCTTATTGAAACTTGTAAATGGTTAATTTATATGACGTCGAGACAATTCCGGCTCAGAACAAATCCGAACCGAATAGCAGTATTTCAATTTATGACAATACTGAAATTATATGTATGAGGCGCATCGGTCTTGTAGCTGTTACCACTTTCAAATATGCGTGACACACTTCAGCAATGAACTTCGTCATCTTGTGCAGCAGACGTAAACATTATCACTGTATTGTCCTCTATTAAGGTGGTTTTCGACGCAGCCCAACTACTAATGATGCTGCTTTTTTGATCCTTCGAAATTAGTGTACATGGTCTAGCTACGGATGTAAGGGAAGCCATGCAAAGTCGCTGAAAGGCACCGACAGTAAAGAGGTAAATTTTGCGTTGTGGTTACTTCATTTCTGCAGTGTTGCGTTCCCAGATACCTATTAAGCAGAGTGTAACGTTCGGTGAGTTGTTGAGTAGCCTAACAAAATATTTGTGGTGATACTGAGAACGAAAAAAAAACAAAAGAGACGCCACGACAGAATGCCAGATTTACATTTAGGTGATTTACGCTCATCATATATATATATATATATATATATATATATATATATATATATATATATATATATATATATATATATATATATATATATATATATATATATATATATATATATATATATATATATATATATATATATACTGGGCAAATAAGAAATAAGCAATGAAGACTTCCGTTGGTATGACACAGTACATTTTCACGAACGTTTCGTCTGGTGGACCAGATTTCGTTAAACAAACAAGTACAATGAGGTAGGTTTCCTTATATGCAAACCTAAACGAAATACGCTGGCGGGGGTTATCGATATCAAGATTGACAAATAAAAACATGGTCACTCACATGCAACGTAGACTCATGCGCACACATTTGTTACTCGTGGCAGTAGAGTCAGATTACATGAAGTAATTAAAATAGCTTACACACACAGACGATATGGCATTGCACAGTAGTGATCTGGCAGTAATATTAGATTGCACGTCACCTTGAGGCGAAAAAGGTGGGAGGGGAAGATGACGTACCATATACGCTTAAGCTAATTTTTTGTAGTAATGTCGTCATATGCTAGCGTGATACTGCAAACCGTTTGAATTCGCAAACAGAAAATCGGCACACACCACTAAGATCTTATCTGCAGATCAATTGTCCTTTTTTCTTTTTAGCTTCCCCTCATCCACCCTGTAATGACGTTAAGGTTGATATAGCAAGACACTCAAAAACAAGTTGGAAGAAAAATCAGAAATACACAGCACAGACGCAGATCATGATACAACGCACTACGTCAGCACGTAGTCTGCTACAATGGATATGGCAGGTAATGGGCGATTATCGAAGTATCCTTACAGCAAACATGCACGATATCAGAACCGAAGCTGCCTATCCTAAGGAAGACCAGATTATGACTGTCATACCAGATGATGACTGTCAGTGCCGTGGGCAGGAACCAAACCTGTTACCTTCGAATAACACAGCAGAGTGAAGGTCGCAGGTTCGATCTGTACCGAATGAAACTTATCTTTTCATCCGCTTTTTTTCTTCACAGTTACATTACAATGAGATCTAATACTTTTTTCTATACTTTCTTTGCATTATTATCTGTTAGATCTCATTATTATTGCATCTAACCAGAAAAAACGAGCCCCAAAGTATACGCTTCCTTCCTTCAAATATATATATTTGTTGATTTTTATTCTTTGTGTTTTTCACATCAACATCTTCGATGTTGGTAGTTACTCTTGACACTTTCGCATTTGATTGACCAATATCTGTTGTTGCCGTTCATCGGTAAATATACACTGTCGACATCCTGTTGTGTATAACCGCATACGCGGCCTGCAGTATACAAGTACGAGCCACATTTGTCATGAAGAAAGGGTTTGATGACGTGCCTACACGGCATAGCTTCCACGTTATTCATATATCTAGACAGCCATAATAATCAAACTCTATTAGATTCCCATACTCGTGTATTAAATGCGTAGCATTTTATAGTCGCACCTACTCGCAAATATGGCGTCGCCAGTGTCCTCGACACCCACACTGCGCCTGCTCGCGTCTTGTGCCAACTGTCGCCCTTCCTTTTTCTCTCACCTCGCAAAGCCCACGCAAGCAGTGTCTGGTAGTAAAAACCGACTGCTCGCGCTCCTTCGCTGGCCACCCTATATATGTAGGCACTGAATCGCGTGTTTGAAATTCTGTGAAGGGCGTCTTCACGTGGCTTTCGCTTGACCTAACGCTTTGCTTAACTCGAGTAGATGCGATGGAAGCAATGGTACCTTCAACCAGTAGTGAGGCGCAACACAACATCAGCGTGCCACCATTCGTTGAAGGCAACGCTTCTGCTTCATCAATCGGAATAATAAAGACGAAATCACAATGAAGCATTCGCTAACCATACTCAATTAAGCAATATTCACGCGATACACCCATCACGCTGCGACGCATTTACTCGAGTTCCCTCTGTTGGGAAGATGCCGGCGTCTATTTACACCTACACTTAAAAAGATATAAAAGTTGAGTTTTTGTATCGTTGTACGTCTACACAAGAAGCTAATAAGATAATCATGAGAGCCCCAGATGTAGCCAGCTAGCAAACACCATGCGCCAAGCGCCTTTGGTTCGCTAAGAAATGCGTCTCAATTGATCCACATTTGCTCTTGCACAGACACCGAAAGGACGCTCCATACGTCCATCTCCTTCCGTGGTAAGTGACACGCTTCAAGCAATTCCCGTTCCTACGTTTCCCTGTCCAGTCCTATCACACGCGTGTCCCCAAACAGTCGGCAACATTCATAAGAGGCACAATGAAACAGTAGATGGGAACCCACAATATTTCTTAATCGATAAAACATGGTCGCTACAGAGATCATTAACACTGCGGCTGATTTATACAAGGTAAGATTTGCCACTTCAACGGGATTATATAAACAACGCCCGCCGTTCAACCAATGGCTACAGTTGTAGCTTCTAGTTGAAGAACACCCACTGTGCAACGCAGGACTGGCCACGCGTGCTTTTAGCGCATCAAAGTTTGGCTTTGTGTGAAAGGGTGAGTGCACAGTTTCGCAAGCTTGTTGAATGGCAAAAAATAAAACACTAGATTCTGTTCATTATTTTGTTGCCAAATTGTGAGAAATATTTTGCATGCATGGTATATTCAGTGGTCTCTTTCTTTGTACAGCCTTTCACATACATTATTCTAGGCACTTATAGAAACATAGTTTTAAGTGCGCAAAAACAACGGCCGGAAACACAAAAAGTCACATCATTGCCGCAAAGCCGAAGCAATGAACGTGATAGCAACAAATTGGAGGGTCACGCGCAGAATGGCAAGCAGTTTGAAACGTGCCCCACGTTTTTCACGCACAAATAACGCACGAAATGTACTCACAGCTACAGATGAACGGGAATAAGTGTCTCTGTTCTTACTCCTCTGTGCCTGAAAAGCGTGCTCTTTTCTCAAACAGAAACTGTGCAACAATTCTAATAACCTCTGTGTGCCTGGTAACTACAAAAAAAATCGTTCCAGTCAAATCCCAACGCCAGTCAAGACGTACGATACTCCCCAACGCGAGATAAGGGTGCGCGAGTGAGCGTCGACCCTCTCCTCTCCTCGGGGCAAAGTATGCGTAGGAGATTAGGGCACGCGCCGCCGCGTCGTGACGACTTGGAGACGGGCGCTCATTGCGCCATCTTGCTTGTAATGCCGAAAGCACAATAGTTCCCCTCTGCCCGTGATAGATGGCAGCAAGTGGTAGATATAAATAGCTCGTTATTTGAACGTTGAATGAGGTGCTTTTCCTTGGCTCAACTTTAATTTACACTCCGGAACACTGCCGGTTAAAGCTTTTTTAGAAGATAGAGGATTTTATATGCCATGAGGTTCGCACTGTTTGATCTGCCGAAAGCCGTAGACAATAGATCACGTTTTTCTGCATTGTTGGGAAGGGGTATACTTTTGGGATGTTTTACAAAGAACTCTAAAAAAGGAACTTCCCTTACATTCACTGGATATCAGGTTTTTAACAGTAGAAAAAGAGGAGGGACAGCCTTTTGATCTTATAATGCTGCTTGGCCTCCATTGTCTATGGCGGGCAAGAATGGCCGGTTACTACTGTGACCCTGACAGGCGTCCGGCCCGTATGCTGTTCCGCGAAAGCATTGCTCAGTATATTGATATACTCAAACAACAAGATTTTGTTCCGGAATGGCTCTCCAGGGTCGAACCCCTGGTGAACCTGAAGGAATTTTAGCACTGTAATCACTAATAGTTCCGCGGCTTTTTTGGCATTACTTCTGTTTGTATGTTACTGTTTACAGTGACTTATATTGATGTGTGTACCTTGTGCGAAACCGGTAGTAAAGAAAAAAAAAAGCTTTTCCTTGGCTCAGTGGTTAGCGCTTCGCATTCACGATTCAGAGATCCCACGTTCGATACCGCGCGTAGGGGTTGCGGGTATTTTTCTCGATTGTTTTTCTTTCCTACGTTTACGTATAACGTATACATATACGGTGAGTGACTGCGACCTCGACAACGACTCTGGCGGCAAAATCTGGTGGAGAGTGTCCATATCTTTGCTTTTGCAATTAAAGGAGAGAAAAGCTCGCACAGGCCCAAACTGCGCCTGTTTGAGCTTCCCTCTTCTTTGATGTTCCCTGGCGGCTGCATTTCCGATGGAGGCGGAAATGTTGTAGGCCCGTGTGCTCAGATTTGGGTGCACGTTAAAGAACCCCAGGCGGTCTAAATTTCCGGAGCCCTCCACTACGGCGTCTCTAATAATCATATAGTGGTTTTGGGACGTTAAACCCCACATATCAATCAATCAATTTTTGATGTTCCCTTTCACTTTTGTTTTGCCCACTTACACCGTGAACTGCAGTACCATCTCGCCCAAGAGACCTCTCTCGTGCTCTTACCAGAAACCTGGACTCGGAGTTTGTTTGGAGATTTTAGATATGCTGAAGATGTCTTTGTACTTCTAAACACTCCGACCAGTTTGATTGATTGATTGATTGATTTATTGATTTGTGGGGTTTGACGTCCCAAAACCACCATATGATTATGAAAGAGGCCGTAGTGGAGGGCTCCAGAAATTTCGACCACCTGGTGCTCTTTAACGTGGATCCAAATCTGAGTACACGGGCCTACAACCTTTCCGCCTCCATCGGATATGCAGCCGCCACAGCTGGGATTTGATCCCGCGACCTGTGGGTCAGCAGCCGAGTACCTTAGCCAGTAGACCACCGTGGCGGGGCCTTCGACCAGTTTTGATAATGTGAACTACATTTTCTCAGTCTTTAGACTTAACGACAAAGGCTCGACGCTTACGCGTGAGCTACCCTATCGCGTGAGCTACCCTATGACAAACATTTGTAACTTTTGGCATTAGGGCTTGAGAATGGGTGGCCCAAGACACTGGGCCCCCAAGCTGCGTTGGGTTGGTTGCTATTGCGTTCGGGAGGCCAGCAGAGTTGGAGAATCGGGTCAAACCAATTGGTCAAACATGTTGGCTGCGTTGGGTCAAACGCACAGAGAGCCGCATGTAGCCAAATTAAAATTATGCGTGATGCGGGCCATACGGTGCTGTGGCTGGCGCTGCGTCTACTTCATTTTGCTGGCGACCTAAAACGCCTTGGGGACCCACGCTAGTTATTGATTTTTAGGCCTTGGGTCAACACCAACGCAAGAGCCCAAGATTTGCTTGGATTTTGCGCAAGCACCATAACGGGTCACAAAGTTCTTGGTTCCGCAAACATTAAAATCATTATTAGCATAACAAAACAGCATTGCGTGTGGACAGTGGCCACGGCTGCAGGCACTGGCTTCACAGAGGGTCAGCATTTTCGACGGCTGCGGACGACCAGGGAGCACCGTTTCCAGCGCACTGGTTGGATACGGGTCTCGGCTGCTGACCTGAAGGTCACGGGTTCGATACTGACTACTTTTCAATAACGGCAACATGCTAGAGACCCATGCACTCTGTGTACGGTCAAGGTCACCAGATTGTAGAAATTCATGGAGACGATCACTACAACGTCTTCAAAGTTCTGTCGAGGTTTTCGGCCGAGAAACCCGCGACAATTAATAAAGGAGCCCCATCGTCCCTGATAAGCGGTAGATTGACGGCCGCAACCTTTATAGTTGCATAGCAGCGTGTTTGTTAAATCAGAAATAACCACTCTGCAATAAACCTCTACAAGGTTTATTTAACTGTACTAGCAGCAGTCGAAAAACTGAAGTGTTTATTGCGCTCCATTGAATACACAGTGACAAAAGTCATTCGATCACTGTCCACAGTTCGTACAAGGCACAATTCTTAGAAATAAATTGCTCACGTCAGATACTCTTAGAAGTAGTTAAACTTTCCTATAACAATTTCATATACTTGCAGTTACGTGATTTCTGCACTATTTTATTTACGTTAAAACACCATGTCCCCAGCTGCACAACACCAATGCGTAATGCATGGCATTCATTGTTGCGGCTTTTTTTTGTGTGTGTTCTTGGAATGCACTGTTATGGTTTTACTTTTAGCGGCCTTTTGTAGGGCGAACCCGGCACTGCTGTTTAAAAGTTTTGAGATAGATTAGGAAAGTACGTTATGATATCACACCTCTTGGAACACTTAGAATTTTAAGGGGACTTAGGTAATCTTTTCCGCCTTAACAGATCCTTCTGGTGAATTATTTTTTCAGCGTGCTTTGTAGGTAAAGGCAGCTGTTATTAAAAGGAGGTAGGCACTGCGCCTTTTTTCTGTGCTTATTCCTGTAACTTCTACACTGCGCAAAAATTTTGTGAAAGTGTATTCGTGGGCGGGCTTCACTTCCGCTCAACTACTTGACATTCGTGAAAAGCCTGAGTAGCTTGGCATGAGTGAGCACGCGAAAAAACTTGAGTTTTCAAGGCAATTAAAATCAACAACGCCGCACTTTAATTCGGCTTCAGAATGTATCAAGCAAACTTGGTGTTTATGCAGTTACAGCAAGAAAAGCAAGCTAGATACGAACCCTTTCTTCGCCGCGGACGCCGCCTTCTTAGGAGCGTGCTGCGGCTGCTGCTTCTTCCTAGAGGGCGACTCTTGCCCATCCGAGGCCCGAGACGTGGACAAATGGTCCGCCATGGTGGCGGTAGTCATGGCCGGAGAGCTCGCTGGTGGAACGCCAACGCCTTCCAACCATATGCGGCGGCGAAAGTAGCGGGTGTAAACCAGCCGAGCAGGGCACATCGGGTACGGTAGGGCGCAGACCACGAGAACCAGTAACTGCAGTCAAGGCGAGTCATGGGCTTTGAAATTAGAATCAGCGAGGCGATGTAAATGGGCTGCTTTAATGTAGAAGGTAAAGTTCAATTTCGGTGACATGCTTTTTTCATAACAAATTTCGCACAACTCAGCTCTCTACGTATCCTACCTTCATACCCACGAACATATTAGAAATGGTAATATGGTTGCCATGGCAATTGCTACGCATAGAAGGGTAAAATACACTCGTGCAAAGCAGATACTTACACTTACCCGAGCATTGCAAGAACTATCAATGCCGTCCTGGGTGACCGATCCTGACGTTCTGTTTAGATTTCGAACTAAATGTCACGCGAAATCGCTAAAGCATTTTACATCAAGAGATGTACAAAAAACTGCACAAGCGAGGCATCTATGGTACTGATTGACGAAAAAATTCGCTTCTATGAATGGTGTTTGATGATTTGATGCTTTTAATTGCAAGTTATAGTTTTCATTTTTTCATGCACAATTCTTGGCCGTAGGTATTGAAAAATATTTATATTATTTTGCAGAGATGTGCTCTTGACTTCGCCCTGGTACGTAATATTGTTACAGAAGAAAGACACCGTATCGACGAAGCTGTGGATGAAATATATTTCAATCCAGCAGCAGCAGTAGCGTGACCGGTAGACCAGACTCCGAGCGGAGACCACACCCTTTGTCTTCCTCGTCAGGCACACACGCGCGTCGCCCCCTAGAATCTCAATTTGCATGCATGGAGCATAATCCCCGGCGGCAGAAGCGCCGCCACGGCACATCTAAATGTCAACGTCACAAGGCGAGTGGTAGGGCTTCAAGCGCGCAACATGTACATTATTGGTAGCCTGTTGGGCACATGAAGGCGATGGGGCGACGGGACCGATTTCTTATGTCAAAGGAGTAACCACACAAAGGGCTCAGTATAGACCTGTGTAGCAAGAAAGCAGTTTTTCTGACAAGCCAACTTGACGGGTCGGAGACCAAAGCAGGACCAAAGAACCGGGTGGAAAGTGTACGTCGCGGTGTCGTTGGTCATACAAACGCCGTTGCTTCTCTTGAGAGGTCAAAAGGTGAGTACGGGTGATTTCGCGTGCGTAAGCGGCCCGAGTGATAGCTTCAACGGCATATTCACTGGTCGGTCGCGCACGGGACGGTATGGCGGTGTCTAGAGGCATTGTTGGTTCTCGGCCAAACAGCACGAAAAATAGAGAGTAACCGGCAGTGTCATGGCGCGAAGAATCATAGGCAAATGTGACGTACGGCAACGCAAGATCCCAGTCGGTGTGGTTAGTAGAAACGTACTTAGTGAGCATTTCTGTAAAAGTTCGATTTAGACGCTCCGTGAGTCCATTGGTTTGCGGATGGTATGACGTAGTCAGCTTGTGTCTCGTTTGACAGGACTGCAAGATGTCGGCTATCACCTTTGAAAAAAGGTGCGGCCACGGTCTGTAAGCAGCTGCAGTGGGACTTCGTGTTGCAAAATCACGTCCTTGAGGAGGAAGTCGGCGATTGTGTGGCTCAGCTTGTTGGAAGAGCTCGTGTGATGGCATAAGCGTGGCGTAGTCGGTGGCCACAGCTATCCACTTGTTACCCGAATAAGACAAGGGGAAAGGGCCAAAAAGGTCCAAGCCAACGCAGAAGAACGGTTCTGACGGAATGTCAAGCGGTTGAAGGCGTCCGGCGGGAAATGTCGATGGCGTTTTGCGGCGCTGACATTTCTCGCAAGCCACAACGTATCTTCTGAGTAAGCGTGCAAGCCCTGACCAGAAGAAGCGTCGGCCTATTCGGTCGTAAGTGCGTGAGACACCAAGGTGACCGGCAGTCGGAAAGTCATGAAGTTCATCTAAAACTTCCGAGCGAAGGTGTTGACAAGCAGGAGGGCTGGTCCATCCGGCTCGAAATTTTGGCGGTATGATACACCATCGTGGAGCACGAATTAGCGATGGGACTGGTTGGAAGATGGTGATTCGAGCCGCTCAATGATAACACGCAAGAACGCATCACGGCGCTGCTCGTCACCGATGCATGTCATTTGCGAAAGAGAAAAGACACAAGGGCCGGTGTCCGTTTCAAGTATAGTGCTCGACTCAGCAACAGGGTAGCGGGACAGACAGTTTGCTTCCTGATGTAGGTGTCCGGACTTGTACGTCACCGTGTAGGTATACTCTTGCAGTCGCAGAGCCCAGCGCCTGAGCCGGCCAGTAGGATCCTTCAGTGACGTAAGCCAACATAGAGCATGATGGTCAATTACAGAGAAATTTGTGCCATATAAATATGGGTGGAACATTGAGACAGCCCAAACAAGAGCGAGACACTCACGCTCTGTAATAAAATAGTTGCGCTCAGCGGCTGTGAGGAGGCCGCTAGCATAGGCGACAACTCATTCGTGTCCCCGTTGGCGTTGGGCTAAGACGGCTCCAATGCCGTGACTACTAGCATCGATTCGGACTTCTGTCGAAGTGGATCGGTCAAAGTGAGCCTATATAGGAGGAGTCATTAGAAGCGTGATTAGATGAGAAAAGGCAGCAGCTTGGTCGGTACCACACGTAAACGTGACGTCTTTCTTCAGAAGCTCAGTGAGAGGTCGAGCGATGGTTGCGAAACCTTTCACAAACCTTCTAAAGTAAGAAACAAGTCCTACAAAACTCCAGACGTCTTTAACTTACCGGGGTACAGAAAAACTGGTGACTGCACGAATTTTCTGCGGGTCCGGCTGCACACCAGATGAGTCGACATGGTTACCCAACACTGTAATTTGGCGGCGTCTGAAGTGGCACTTCGACGAGAATAATTGAAGGCCTGCAGTGCGGAATATGTCGAGAAGAGCAGACAAACGCTGAAGGTGGGTCTCAAATGTTGGGGAATATACAACAACATTTTCAAGATAACAAAGACATGTTGACCATTTTAACCCTTGTAGCAGAGAGTCTATCATGCGCTCGAACGTGGCTGCGGCGTCGCATAGCCCAAACGGCATAACCTTAAACTGATATAGGACGTCTGGAGTTACAAATGCAGTCTTCTCTTGGTTTTTTTCGTCAACAGCAATCTGCCAGTAGCCGGAACGTACGTCTATTGAAGAAAATTATCGGGTGCCGTGGAAACAATCGAGAGCGTCATCGATGCGGGGTAAAGAGTAAACGTCCTTTTTTGTGATTCTATTCAGATGGCGGTAATCCACGCAGAAGCGCCACGTGCCATCTTTCTTTTTAACGAGCACAACGGGAGATGCCCAAGGGTTCGAAGAGGGTTCGATGATTCCCTTGGCTAATATCTTGGTGACTTCTTGTTGAATTACTATACGCTCGGTGGCAGACACCCGGTATGGTCGCCGATGAATGGGATGGAAATCACCTGTGAATGCTGTGCTTAACCAGTGAAGTCTGGCCGAGTGGACGGCTGTCTATATTGAATATGTCGCGGTATGAAGCTAGAAGGCGGCAGAGTGCGGCTGACCTCTGAGGTTCGAGGTTCGGGGCGATCATGGAGCATAATGTTGCATCCAGGCACGTGGCATCCTGCGAGTGACGTGTGTGATCGGAACATACGTCTGTCGCAAAACAGGTGACGCGGTCGTCCACTAAGGGTCTTAGCATGGCGACGGATATTCCTTGAGGTAGCACTTGTTTTATAAAACCGAAATTGATAACAGGTAAATATGTTCAGTTAGATGCCATGGTTACGACGGAGTGTGGGACAGTAATGTGACGCGCCAGGAGAACATCAGGAATAGGCGTCACAATATAATCACCATCGGGCACAGGAGAGGGTGTTGCCAATTCAACGAATGTGAGAGCTTTAGGTAGTATCCGGAAAAAGTCAGTGGTGCACAGGCTGTTCGGGCGTTAAGGGTGAGAATTAACGAGAAGAGGAAGTTCTAAACAGAGAGTGCCGGCGGAACAGTAAATCAAAGCAGAATGTGTCGATAAGAAGTCCATCTCGACGATGACGTCATGAGGGCAACTGTCGAGCACGGTAAATAAAACACTAACATGGCGGCCGGCAAGGCTAATGCGAGAGGTACACATTCCAATGACTGCTACAGTTCCACCATCAGAGGCACGGACGGCTTGTGTTGCGGCAGGCGTCCAGGCTTGTTTTGAGGCGGCGACAAGGACGAGCACTCATTGTAGACACCTGAGCTCCAGTGTCAACTAAAGCCGTCAAGGAAAGACCGTCCACATGCACTTCCAGCAAGTTCTTATTAGTAGGTAGCGTCAACGGAGGATTCGGGTCAGTCGAACTTGATGCAGCACTACCTCCAGGAGCTGCATAATCTAGTTTTCCATCCGGGAAGATCCATGGTTAGTCGGTGATGGATAGCGGCGGGGTTGGTGCGATAGAGAACGGCGGCGTTGCGGTGACGGTGAACGCGCGGTAGAGCGGCTGTTAGGTGCGTCGGAAGCAGGATACTCACGGCTGGGCGGATACTGATGGGGGTCCGCGTATGGCCGAGGAGAAGAAGAAAATTGGCTCCAACGGGGGGGGGGGGGGGGGGCGTCCAAGTGCTGCGGCAGTAGCGGGAGACATTGCCAACTCGGTGACAGCGGAAGCACATTGGCTTGTCGTCTGCTGTTCTCCACTCCGTCATATTGCGGGATCTGGGCAGAGTGTACGGGTCGTGGCATGGTGCATTCATTGGAGTCGGTCTGTAGTCCGGTCAGGAGACGGAGCAGGCGACAGGAAAATCAACGTTAGCAATTTCTTGCCGCAAGACTGCCTGAATATAACTGACACCGCCGGAGGTGTTTGCACGGTGTCCAAGTCGAGTGGAAGTGCACGAAACGGCGCTGGACGGGCCGCCTCAAGCTCGTGCCGAACGATGCGTGTAACATTGTCGTGCAAGGGTGGTGCGGCACCGAGATCAGTACAAGTTGACGTGACAGCCGTGTTAAGTAGCCGTGAAACTTTAGGCCTAAGTCGGTGGTTTTGGCCATTTCGAAGCGGCGGCATTCCTTAATTATGATATCGACGGTCGTGACGTTGTTAAACACGAGCAAGTTGAAAGCGTCGTCCGCGATGCCCTTCAGTATGTGGCCCACCTTGTCGCTCTCGGTCATTTTCTCGTCCACTTTGCGGCTCAACGCGAGCACGTCCTGTATGTACGAGACATACGACTCGGTTGATGACTGTACTCCGGTGGCGAGTTCATGTCGTGCGGCCGTTTGTCGACCGGACGGGTCCCCAAAGAAGATGTCCCAGCTGGTGAGCTAGGCCTCATGAGCGTCGAACCATACACGTGGGGTGCCATCAAAGTAAAATATTACGTTGGTGAACATCGTGGTTGGGTCCCATCGGTCAGACAGGCTAACGCGCTCGTACATGTGGAGGCAGTAGTCGACGTCAAGGCCAGGCTGGGCGGAGAACGTACCGGGATCACGGGGGTGGGACATCGGAAGGTACGTAGTAGCTGGCGCTCCAGGTGATGGCGGCGAGGGGGGGGGTATCATTCGAAGCCATGGCCGGATGCTGGACAATGCGGTCACTGCGAAGCTTCGCGGTGAGGACGGGGAACGTTCCAGCTCCACCAAATATGTTACGAAAGAGAGACACCGTATCGACGAGGCTGTTGATGAAATATATTTCGAACCAGCAGCAGCAGTGGCGTGACCCGTAGATAAGACACCGAGCGGAAACCACCCTTCGTCTTTCTCGTCAGGCACACACGCGCGTCGCCCCCTAGAATCTCAATTTGTATGAATGTAGCAAAATATATATATATATATATAAATATATATATATATATATATATATATATATATACATATATATATATATATATATATATATATATTGTAATGACGGAATAACGGGCGCTCTACTATTTCTGAAGAAGACGATGATGATCGGTGGCTGCAGTAGTAGCGCGCGCACGCCGCTCGCCGGTAGCCATACCTGCCTCATAAAGAACCTTTTGCCAAGCTGCGTCTGAACCTTTTTCGACGTACAACACCTCTATTTTAGGTGTTGGAGGAGCAGGGGTTCCCAGCAACCTGGAACTTCGCAATCAAACGCTACCCTCACTGTTCACCATGACTGTTCCTGCCCCTTCTCAAGCTGCCCCACCAACGATAGTCTTCTGTACTGGCGTGCCTCGGCAACGCCAACCACCAATTTTTCACGGCAACGACGAACAAAACGTCGAGGACTGGCTCGTCGAGTACGAAATCGTAAGCGCTTCCAACAAATGGAACGCCTGCAACCAGCTCACGAACGTGCGCTTTTACCTCGCTGATGTGGCCAGCCTCTGGTTCAAGAACAACGAGGGCGAAATCACGAACTGGTCCACCTTCAAGACCACCATCGCCGTTGTCTTCGGCCGTCGCGCCGTGCGCCGGCTTCGCGCGGAACAGCGTCTGCGTAGTCAAGTCCAGCGCAGGAATGAGACCTTTATAAGTTACATCGAAGATGTCTTGTCTCTTTGCAAGCGCGTAGATGCATCTCTAACCAAACACGAGAAAATCAAGCACATCATCAAAGGAGTTGACGACGATACCTTCTACATGCTCGTCGCTTGGAATTCACAGACTGTCACCGACGTTGTCCAGCTCTGTCAGGAGTACGACGAGTTGCGTAAGCAGCGTGTTTCGACGCGCATACCGGGCCATACCGGGACATCTGGTGCATACCGGTATCTGGCGCATCTGGCGCATATCTGGCGCATACCGGGACACCGGGTCCTCCTACCCTACGACGCTGCCTACATACACGGCACCTCATCCTACTACGCTCTCTGCACCTTTTGTCGTTAACCCATGGCGCAGCTTCTATAATCGGCCCATCTGTTTTGCATGCGGTCTTGTGGGACATATAGCACGCTACTATCGCCATCGCAACTTCCAACCTCCGGACCATGGGAATTCTGCAAATTACCAGGCTGCCCAGAATCCCCAGCGACCATCTTTCCTTATCGCCAACTTGTTGTCCTCACGACGCGCTGTCGACTCTCGCCTGTCATTACCGCCCCGTCGCCGATCTGTCTCCCCGATTCTTCAGCGCGAGAGCCCCGCCCAAGAGGAAAACTGACAGCCGCAGTTCCGGAAGCAAGAACTGCGACTTCTTCGAGCTCTCCAAGACCTCTTCTTTGTCCGCCCAACGGAATTGATGTGCTAGTAGAAGGTGTTGCTGTACGTGCACTTGTTGACACAGGTGACGTCGTTTCTGTAATTAGTGAAAAACTGTGTCGCGATTTGAGAAAAGTTACAACGACGCTTACGAATCTTGCTCTGCGTACAGCCACCTCCCATTTTATCGCGCCGATGGCTCAGTGCACTGCACGTGTTCTTGTTCAAGATGTTTGGTACACCGTCAACTTTGTTGTTCTTCCACATTCATCTTACGACGTCAAACTAGGATGGCATTTTCTTTCTACCAATCAGGCCCTCGTCGACTGCGCTCGTGCTGAACTCATGTTGACGAATCCGTGCCTCAATATTGGCCACCACAGTCCCTCGAAAGTGTTTGCCGCAGCTGATGTCGTCATCGCGCCTTTGTCCGCCATCCTTGTGCGTGTGTTTTTCCCTGCTGCCACTGACTCGATGGTCCTGTTCCAAGCAACTACAGCTAGTGCACACCACCGAACCATCGTCCTCCCGTTTGCCGTCATCAACTTTTCCAATAGTTCGGTGGAAATCTATGCGTGCAAAGTCTGTGCTTGTCCATACATCCTGCTACGGGGCGAGTGTGTGGGGAGCCTCGAGACCTTAGATTGTATTTCTACCGACTTGTGCCATTACATTCGCAACTGACACCAATGACCTTATGGATGTATTCCGCAAGTTCATTGATTGCCAGCTCACGCCAGGGCAGCAGGAACAGCTGATCAAGCTCCTCCAGCGTTTTTGAGCCTCGTATGACCACAATCAGCCTTCCTTGGGTCGAGCGTCAGCTGTTGTTCACCGTATAGATACCGGTCAAGAGACACCATTACGACGGCGTTCATATCGTGTCTCAACTGACGACCTGTGATGATTCTTTCAATGAAATGCACCGCCTCCTCACGTCACCGCCTATTCTGCGACACTACGACCCATCGGCACCCACAGAGATCCACACCGACGCTAGTAGTGTCGGGCTAGTGCTATTCTTGCGCAGCAGAAAGACGGCTTCTAAGAGTACGTGGTTTCCCACGCAAGCTGAACTTTTAGCAAAGCCGAAATCCACTATTCCGTCACTGAAAAGGAAAGCCTCGCCATTATTTCAATGACAGAGAAACTTCGACTTTACGTGTACAGGCGCCCTTTTGACGTCGTGACTGACCACCACACCGTCTGCTGGTTGCCGTCACTCAGGATCCAAGGGGTCGCCTCACCCAATGGGCGTTACGCCTTCAAGAATATGATATTAGCGTGGTCTATCGCTCCTGCCAGAAATATTCGGATGCAGACACCCTCTCCTGTTCGCCCCTACCCCTTGACTCTGCCTGCTGCGAAAGTCTCATCTGTGATGCCACTGCCGTCAACATCACCGACATGCCATCTGCGCAACGCAAGGACCCTTGGGTTTCTTTGATTCTAGACATCCTGGCTGGGCGGACGGCTTCTCCCTATACTCGCACGTTGCGTCGGCAAGTCGAGCACTTCACCATTCGCGACGACGTGCTGTACCGACGCAACTACGCCCCCAGTGGACGTCAGTGGCTACTCGTGATTCCACGTCATCTGCGATCCGAAATTTGTTCCCCGTTTCATGACGACCCCCAATGTGGCCACGCAGGTTTCCTGAAAACATTCGCATACGGCTCCGATATTACTGGCATGGCATGTACTATTTTATACGACAGTACGTTCGGGCTTGCTCGACGTGACAGAGACGAAAGACTCCCCTCATCACGCCAGCGGTACCTTATTACCCATACCATGCCCATCCCGACCATTCCACCGTGTCGGCATCGATATCTATGGTCCCCTTCCTAACACTGCAGACGGTCACCGCTGGATCATAGCTGCCGTCGACCATTTCAAGCGTTATGGCGAAACATCATCCCTTCCCACGTGTATAGCAAGAGACGTTGCGAATTTCATTCTTCACAACATCGTAGTACGTCATGGAGCACCTCGAGAATTACTGAGTGGTCGTGGTCGCGCATTCTTGTCAGACGTCATCAGAGCATTGGTGCGTGAGTGCCACGTCGTTCACCGCACTACAAGTGCCTATCATACCCAGTCCAATGGAATTACAGAGCGCTTCAACCGCACCCTCGGTAACATGCTGTCTATGTACAGTACGGTCCACTGTTAGGGGGAACACGCTAGCAGGCTGCCGGCGGTCCGCGGGGCGCCAACTGCGGGCGAGATTTGGAAACGCGGAGCATGCGCGCAGAATCGCAAGGGCGGTACTTGCCCGCGTCGTCTGCTACTACCCCGCCCTACGCACGGCACACGCTAGCAACAAGCTTGCTGGGTGCGCTTCATCGACCTTTAATTTCCATGTCTGTTAACAAAAGCGGCTGGCTGGTTCAAACGGCTTTTGAAAAGCTTACGATTACATTTTTGGTGAGCACAAACATTAAGCTACGCGAGTGATTGGCTTCGTTATCGCTTTCACAGACTTCCACAGCTGGGGGCATATTTATTCACTGATCACATTTTCGGCGGAGCTAGTCCTTAGAAGCGGCATGACTAGAGTACCTGAGGACGAAAGGCTTCGAATAGTCGAGCTGTACACCAAAGAATACAGCCATCGTGATATCACTGCAATCGCGAAATGGCTGCTTTCTCATCGAAAGCGTAATTTCAAGCATTACGAATGTCTTTTTTTTATTTCCAAGTTTTGTCATGCGTATAGTCCTATTTTGCCTACATATATTTGCATTTTGTTCTCTGTTTCACTGCAGGGCTCAGATGTGTTCCATTACATTTGCATTATTCAAATGTTTCGAGGCTACAGATCTGACCTCACTCAACCTGCCTAAGTTTGAGAAATTATATTGTTAATGTTTACTCTATAGTAATCTACGTACACCATTTTTCAGCGCACGTATTGGTGAAATGTAATGATTTTCGAAAAAGTGAACGCTATCGCATACTCGAAATAAGGAGCTTCTGGCGTTTTTGATTCAACGAAGAAAACAAAATGTCACGCGAGTTAGAACTAACATTTGCTGTGTATTGCAATCCACAACAATTATATAGTTCGGTGCCACGCCGTAGTGGCATACATTGAAGTATTCGCAAACATGTGTTTCCTTAACATGCTTCTAAATACTATAGGCACGTGGCTTTTCTTTGCATTTCGCATGTAATCGAAAATCGGCTGCTGTGTTCATGAATGGAATCTCAACAAAGCTGCCGAGAAAGCACAACAACCGAGAGGCACTTTTTTTCTGCACGCTGATTACCCGGGGAGGGGCAGGCAGAGTGGGTAAGTGGGAACGCTGTATCCAGCGCACGGCAAGCGCCGGAGCGGGAAATAGCAGACGAAAGGCGGCGAGCCCCACCCTTTCGCGTCTACGCACATGCGCAGCGTTTACAAATCTCGCCGCCAGTTCGCGCCACGCGGGCCGCCAGCCACGCGTTGCCGTCTTCCCTCCAAGAGTGGACCGTACTGAACATCCCGTACATCAACACCTCTATTTACTATCATAGGTGACTGTGTATCAAAGACAGATTCATCTATTGTCTACTGTATTCGAAAGCGGATTTCTGTCTAATGAGCTACGTTATTTGCAGAGGCAGACATGAATTGCACCATTAATCGCAATGCTGTGAGTAAACTGAAAATATCCCATTTTCATTTGTAATACTTCGACAAAAATGCTTAATTGCGCCGTGTATGAAAATTTGTAATTATTTCAGAGTTATTCAACACGAATATTTTCTTAGCATTGATTATGTCAAACACTTGCACGGTGGAAAGAACTAATGTCTCACTGCCCTGCACCTTCATTTTCAAAACGTATCCATACTTTCTGCAGCTTAGTGAACTTTTGACAGCAATAAATACCTTTACTTTGTACCTTTAGTAATCTAATACTTGAAATTGAAATGAAATCACCACCGTATCGCTAAAGAGCGGGTCACGACAGGCTCGGAAAGAAGCGACCGTCGGCGGCGGAGCCGGCGCGTCCATGCCGTGATGTCACTTCGCCACGACTGACGTGACGCCAGTGTTCGTTCTCGGGGGTAATACTGCCTCCACGGCTAAAGTGTTCGGTCATGTTCTCAAATGGGGAGATGAGGGAGGGTCTGCTTCAGAAACGTGGGGCCATGTGACCCAAACGAAGACGCCCCTAGCGACACCCTTGCAGGACAGTTTGCGGCGTGCATCACCATTTTTCCAGCGTCAGTGGTTGGCCAGTGTCACTGCAGTGGATTCACCAGCCACACGCCGTATCCCTTCGCGATCGCCGCAATTATGACAGCATCACAGCTAGCCGAGCGAAAGGCCACAGCGCTGACCCCAGATTTATTATTTCCGAAAAGCAAGAGAACTCCAGCGATGGCGTCATACGAAGCGTGTCTGCTCGGGCCATGTGACCTCGAACTGTTGAGGTGCGAACGCATATCCCGATCGGGCCAGCGTCCGTATGGCTGATGACGTCAACCTCGTGGTTGCGCCATTTATTTCGCTTTTGTTCAACGGGCATAAACATGGGAATACCTTTGCCTTCCACACTTGTACTAGCCCATAGAATAAATGAAACGCTTAAGTGAACTGTTTGCTACAGTAAACATACATCTGACCCTTTTACCTCTAGCAGAAGAAAACTCGTTGCAATTGAAAAACAATATAGCTTAAGAGTTACGGAATCGCAAACAATATATATATATATATATATATATATATATATATATATATATATATATATATATATATATATATATATATATATATATATATATATATATATATATATTGTCACGACGTCAGAACAGAGGTCTTGGCGCAGAGATTGAGACACCAGAAGCAGGTCGCTTCGTTTATTAGAACGCGCAAGCGAGTTCTTTTTCATCCATTTCCTTGTTTTTCATGGCACATGCACAACTGCCATTGTCTTTCTTTTGGACAAGCACGTGACGTTTACCCCCCTCCGAAAGAGGCATCGTCCCGATGCGCAACTTAGGCGCTCTACTAGGCGTATGAAGTGGTCGCGTCAAATGGATAAATACGGTTTCATACTCACGACGTGTACGACTTCGGGTAAATGCTTTTGGTGCTTAGAACTACAGTCAGTGTTGGGAACAACTTCATAGTTCACGTCGTTCAAGCGTCGCGTGACACTGTATGGGCCAAAGTACCGTCTTAGCAGTTTTTCCGACAGTCCACGTCGACGTATCGGAATCCAGACCCAGACCTTGTCGCCTGGTGTGTAGCTTATAAACTTGTGTCGGGGGGTCGTACCGCTGTGCATCTTGATGCTGTTGATGACAGATGCGCACATGCGCGAGCTGTCTGACTTCCTCGGCGCGCTGAGTGAACTCTTCGGCGTCTACATGGACGTCGTCAAACTCATGCGGAAACATGGCGTCCAACGTTGTCGTGACTTCGCGACCATAGATCAACCTGAACGGCGTCAATCCAGTGGTTTCTTGTCGAGCGGTATTATAGGCAAAGTTCACGTTATGTTATATGTTATTCCAGTTTTTATGTTCCTTGTCAACCTACATGCTGGTCATGTCTGTGAGGGTCCTATTGAGGCGCTCCGTCCGTCCGTTTGTCTGCGGATGGTATGCAGTTGTTCTCTGGTGGGCTGTACCACTGAGTCTGAGAACCGACTCCAAAAGCTCTGCGGTGAAGGCAGGTCCTCTGTCTGTGATCACTGCTGTCGGAGCGCCATGCCGCAGGACGATGTTTTCAATGAAGAACTGAGCGGCTCCTGCTGCTGTGCCACACTGCATAGCTTTAGTCTCCGCATAACGGGAGAGGTAATCGCTGGCCACAATAATCCATCTGTTCCCTGTTGTGGAAGTTGGAAAGGGACCCAGGAAATCCATTCCAATCTGGGTGAACGGCTTCGCTGGTGCTTCGACTGAAGGTAAAAGACCGGCTGGCTTGCTGAGAGGCGCTTTGCGTCTTTGGCAGTCGGTGCAAGTTCGCACGTGATGATTAACAGCAGCAGGTAACTTTGGCCAGTAGTACTTGCATCGTAGTCGACACAATGTTCGGGTGTAGCCTAGATGACCAGAAGTTGCTTTATCATGGCACGCTTCCGTAATTTCTTTTCGAGGAGAGGCAGGCACGACGAGCAAGTGTGTTTCCGGGCGTTGTCATAGTTTATTGAATGCCAATTGCTGTTGTTCACCCCAAAAGAAGGGGACGTCCTCACGTGTGAGTCGTGTCAATGGCGCCGCAATATACGAAAAGTCCTTCATAAATCGCCAGTAATAGGCACACAACCCTAAGAAGCGTCTCACGACCTTTTTATCGCGTGGTGCATGGAATTGCGCTACGGCGTCTATTTTGGCCGGGTCAGGTCGAACACCCTCGTTACTGACGACGTGGCCTAGGAAGCTGAGTTCGTTAAAACCAAAATGGCATTTTTCCGGTTTTAAAGTAAGGCCGGCTGAACGTATGGCTTGGAGGACGGTGAATAAACGGCTGAGATGTTCCTCTAATGTTGCTGTGAATACAATAACATCGTCCAGATAGATCAAGCATGTTTGGCACTTCAGGCCTCCTAGTACGGTGTCCATGGGACGCTGAAAAGTGGCTGGTGCCGAGCACAACCCAAAAGGAAGCACCTTAAATTCACATAGACCATCGGGCGTCACGAAGGCCGTTTCTTCACGATCTCTCTCGTCGACTTCTATCTGCCAGTAACCGCTTCGGAGGTCTATTGAAGAGAAATAGCGCGCATGACGCAGCCGATCGAGTGAATCGTCTTTGCGGGGCAGTGGATAGACGTCTTTCTTTGTGACTTGGTTCAACTTGCGATAATCAATACAGAAGCGCAAGCTGCCGTCTTTTTCCTTGACCAAAACCACGGGGGACGCCCAAGGACTTTTCGAAGGTTGTATGACGTCATCCGCGAGCATATTTTTTACTTGCTTCTGAATCTCTTCGCGCTTTTTCGGAGCCACACGGTAGGGGTTCTGCCGAATCGGTCGCCTGTTGTCTTCAGTAATAATGCGGTGCGTGGTGAATGGTGTTTGTTGGACCTTTGACGTACGCGAAAAGCAGTCTTCGAATTCGTGTACAAGTTCAAGCAGGCGCTTCCTACCACAGGGCGGTAGCGTAGAGCAGATGTTCACCGACAATGTTGTCGAGGCCGGGACAGCCGCGTCATCTGGTTGCAAGGCAAAACAATCTCCGGCTTGGTCTACATCGTCGTAGTAGGCGATTGCGGTACCCTTCTTGATTTGATGGCGCTCGTTGCTGAAGTTCGTGAGGAGCACTTCTACCTGTCCACCACTAAGCGCCAGGACGCCCCTCGCGATGGAAATGCCTTGCGTAAACAAAAGAGCGACTATGTGCTCCGCTATCACATCTTTATTGCAAGGACACCCACTGGACACCGACAGAAGGCAGCAGGATCTCGGTAGGAGTGTCACATCGTCGGCTATTGGCAAACGGCCGCGTGGTTCTTCGCTGCTGTTGTAGGCATACAGATGTGCGCAAAACGTCACCATACGTTGAGGGATGTTGGTAACAGCGCCATGATCTTGAAGAAAATCCGTGCCCAAAATTAACTCTTTACAGCTGTCTGGCAACAGGACAAAACTGGCCACGAAGCTAGAATCTCCGATGCGAAGTGTAGTGGTGCATTTACCCGTGGGAGTCATCAGCTGACCACCAGCACTCCTTATGTGCGGCCCTGTCCACGGTGTCTTGGCCTTTCTAAGGCGGTCGGCGAGCTCTTGTCGCATGATTGAGAAGTCGGCGCCAGTGTCGACCAGTGCTGTAACGTGATGTCCGTCAATGAGAACGCTCAGATCGGCACGTACAACTTCATCGGCATTAGTATTCGTCGTCGTATTCGTCGTCGCAGTCTTCATACCTTCTTGCGATGATTGGGAGAACTTTTCAGTGTCTCGACGACTAGCAACCTTGCCCCCCGAGGTCGCATCAGTTAGTTTCCCCGGCGCGGGCTAGGCTAACGGTCTCTGGTGACGTCCACGTAGCTCTGAGGGAAGTCACGGTGACGTGCAGGTGATGGAGATCGCCAGTGACGCAGTGAGGTTGCTTGAGCAGGCGATTGTTGATCGGGATCGTGGGCACGACGGTCTTCGGAGCGGAAAGAAGCGGGCCGAGAAAAGTTCCCGAACCCGGAATCACCATGACGGCAATAGTGGGCAATGTGACCGGGTTCTCCGCAGCGGAAGCAAATAGGTCGACGGTCGGCCATGCGCCATAAGTCAGTTTGGCGAACTGGTGGTCGTCTCGTAGAATCCCGTTGCCCCCAACGTACGGCAGCGGGTCGTGGCTGGAAGGGCGGCGCCACAAATGTCGGTGGAGGGCGACGGACCACATCAGCGCAGCTCACTGGATGTGGCTCAAGACTTGGCGCGGGTGGTGTAATGGCTTGCCTCAACTCCTGGCGGGCGATTTCGGCTACAGATGCGACTGGCGGTTGGGCAATAGGAACGGAGAGGGCCCGAAGTTCCTGACGCAGCATTTCCCTACTCATTTGTCGCAGGGAACTTTCGCATACGGCAGTGTTCTGAGCTGCAGCACTTACTACCGTGTGGTTCTGCAGGCGGTCAAAGTGTTGGCGTCGTTGTTGCAGTGCGCGCTCGATGACAGTCACCTCTCTTATGAATTCATCTACTATGGTAGGTGGATTTCGTACGAGGCCCGCAAACACTTGTTCGTTACCACCCTGCATTACACCTCGGGCATGTCAGGGTCACCTCGTCGGAACAGACGGATCATACCCTCTGCGTACATGGCAGCTGTTTCATTGGGTTTTTGCACGCGGGCCTCAATCACTTGCTGTGCGCGATCCCGTCGGTCCGAGTTCAAAAATGTAGCGAGGAGCTTTCGACGGAAATCTTCCCAAGATTGGAATGTAGCCTCGCGGTTCTCATACCACGTGCGAGCGCTATCTTCTAGTGCGAAATATGCACGGCCAAGTTTGTGCTGTTCGCTCCAGTGGTTGGATACAGCGACCCGTTCGAACTGTTCGAGCCAGTCCTCGACATCCTCGTACTCTTCCCCACGAAAAACTTCAGGAACGCGATGGATGTTCAAGAGTCACCTGCGAGGGAAGAGTAGTCTGCGATGGTGGGATAACCGTGGATGTCGTAGGAGCAGCCATGCTGGAAAGAGGCGGAACAGGTGTGGACTCGGGACTTAGGCCTAGGAAGCGCCGACTGAATCGGTGCACTGGAGTCGTGAAGAGGGGCTGAGTTTCTGGACTAGGTGAACGGGTCCGAGCAAGACTGTCCTTCATCAGGTTGCAGGCTCCAGCACCTCCACCGGTGTCACGACGTCAAAACAGAGGTCTTGCCGCAGAGATTGAGACACCATAAGCAGGTCGGTTCTTTTAATAGAACGCGCAAGCGAGTTCTTCTTTTTCATCCATTTCCTTGTACTTCATGGCACATGCACAACTGCCATTGTCTTTCTTTTTGACAAGGACGTGACAATATATATATATATATATATATATATATATATATATATATATATATATATATATATATATATATGTGTGTGTGTGTTTGTGTGTGTGTGTGTGTGTGTGTGTGTGTGTGTGTGTGTGTGTGTGTGTGTGTGTGTGTGTGTGTGACGTATGAAGGTAGCGATGGTTGGTAGAAGCCGAGAAGGAAGAAGTGCTTATAGAATAAACATGGAGTATGAGCCGGGCCACGTCTGCCATTCATCATAGCGTTACACAAGTCGACAGGATGAAGACCTCGCAACCACTTCATCGCCCGGCCATCATCATCGAAGACCTCAGCGAGACGCAGTGACCGAACGCGGACCACCAAGACCACCAAGCATCATGACAGCAGCATCAGACGACCTTCCCATCCCCAAGTACACCGGAGCAGCGGGCGATGGACCTGTACAGGACTGGTTCGACCTGTTCGAGTTCCACGCTACCGCTGCATCTTGGTCGGAACGGGAGATGGTTACGAAATTCAGCGACTACGTCACCGGTGAGGCATTTAAATTTTACCTCACCCACATATTCGACAACGATGTGACTTGGCAAAAGATAAAACAAGAAATGATCGTTTGGTTTAAAAAATACGATGACGACTACGACGAAGACTTGCTTGTAACCCACCTTCCACACACAACTGCACTCAGTCGTCAATTTTACAGGCAGTCTTCAACCATTCGAACGCACAACAAGATTCGACCTCTAACAAAAGACGAAGTGGCACACGAGTTCAGTGGCAGACGACAATGCGTATTTTGGGAAAAACACAGCCATCGAGCGCGCCTCTCTTCTGCACGAAAGTCGGCATTTGCGAAGTCATCACTTCAGCATATGACCCGAGACGTTGCCCAACCACCTGATGCCGTTCACTCTTCGTCTCGCTACGTGGTCCACCTCCTGGGTTTTCATCACGCGGTTCTTCAAGCGCTCCTAACGCTCACCATTTGCCTTATAAAGACGCGGAATTTATGGTAGATGACCTGGCGCATCGGAAAATACCCTGTCGAGCCATGCTCTTTCCACAAGGGTTCATATATCGTCATCCAGTCCATACACACTCGACAGTGGAAGCAACACCGAAGGCTCCGACACATCGAACGTCGCACGCTGCAATGCGCAAGAGCCTCTCGTAGTGAACAGGGTAGAAGAAGCTTCTGAAGAACTTTCTACCAATTCAGAGGCATTATCTTCATTGCCCGAAGTGCATGACAACAGCCCACAAACTACCAGCTGCCGACTTGGCCCCACATCATGTTGTGAAGAAAATGAGCTCAATGTTCAAGAAGGGATCTCACCGCAATGCGTTCCACAGCAACAGCAGCAACGCCAGCAAAAGCAAGTCCAAGAATCGCAGACACTACAACGGATACACCGACAAAGACGAGGACGAATGAAAACTTCAACGGAAACACGCTCCGAACTTGAACGACTTAAAAAATTAAAGACTTTGATACAAGGGCCATTTCAAGAAAAAAGATGTTCCCGGATGAACGAACATCGTCACAGATGCTCTCTGCGCCAGCGGTTGCACAGACGACAACACCACGGAAAACGTCCATTAATACGCGGAGCAACTTCTTGCACGCCGCCAGCACACAGGCATTTAGTCATCACCATCTCTCAAAAAGCACGCATACTAGTTACAATGCATCTGTCGCGGCCACGACTCAGAATCCAACGCATTAGACATATAACCTTCCAACGCTACAAAGACTCCCAACCTTGTTCGTTTTTCGCTGCTATCCAGGCTGTGTCATCATTTTACACGTCGAATGCATGGTTATGCTCTCCAGAATGCAACAGCCGACCTCGTCCACCTGAGGTCTCCTAGATCTCACTGGACTGCCTTCCGTGTGAATGTTTTTGTGCAAGTGCATGGAACTGCCGTGTTACATGGAACTACTCTATTTTGTGATATTTTTTCCTATGATGAGACACCACTTGTTCATGCTTCATAGTTTGTAGCTCGCGCATTCTTTCGGGGAGAGGGGGAATCATGTGACGTATGAAGGTAGCGATGGTTGGTAGAAGCCGAGAAGGAAGAAGTGCTTATAGAATAAACATGGAGTATGAGCCGGGCCACGTCTGCCATTCATCATAGCGTTACATATATATATATATATATATATATATATATATATATATATATATATATATATATATATATATATATATATATAGTTTGGAAGACGGGGCTAGAACCGTCAACGGCGTTTTTAGTGAGCGGAACCCGTGCGTTGTCTCGTGAACTGATGCTGTGGCGCCAATGAAGCGTTATTGAGCCGCCGATGAGGCCTTGATGCTGTCCACGAAGGCTGCTTGAAAAACCGAGAGGTTAACAGGTGCCCAGGAGGCATGCAAGCTGTCCCTAGGCAAGATGAGACAGTGTGCATTGTTGGTGCGAAGTATTATATATATATATATATATATATATATATATATATATATATATATATATATATATATATGTGTGTGTGTGTGTGTGTGTGTGTGCGTGTGTGACGCAGGAGGCGTGATGGCTGTACAATGAACCATTTATTTGTCTTCGTCTTCGTCTTCCTCCTTATCTACCATTCCACCACACCATTCTCGTGTGGTTCGTCACACGCTTCCCCCCTCCCCCGAGAGAGACGTAGGTGCAGGGGCGGATGATATCGTTTAAGTCTCCCGACATGAACGATGTCAGTCTGGCGACCGAGTGGAGCCACGCTGCGGTCGATCTCGTAGTTAACTGCTGAAATCTTGCGTATGATCGTATGAGGTCCTTCCACGATTGCGCTGAGTTTGCCGCGGTTCGGGTGCCAGGGTGTTTCATATAGAACAAAGTCTCCCACTTGAAGCTCTAATGGAAAGAATTTCTTGTCATATATGATCTTGTTTTTCTCGTGACATGCTACTGAATTGCGGACTGCGTTTGTACGAGCTTCCTGCAGATTTTCGGTAACGCCTGGAAGAAGATAGGGATACGATGGTGTGCCATACATAAGAAAGCAGGGTGGGTAGCCTGTGACTTCGTGAGGCGTTCTATTGTACTCGTCGACAACGTCCGAGAGGAGACGCGGCCACGGTTTTCGGGGTTCATCGTTGATCTTGCATCGGAGGCTAGTAATGATTGTCTCATTTGTGCGCTCGTTTAGGCCATTACACTGCGGGCGTTGTGAGCTTGTTAAAAGCTGATGAATATTGTTGTGCTTGAGGAACTATTTAAATCTGCCGGCAGTGAATCCTGTGCCGCGGTCGGAAGGGAACTGTCACGGCTTTCCAGCAGCGAAGATACTCTTCAGGCAAGAGATGTACGCGTCGCAGGTCTCATTCTTGTATGTGAAAGCCCAGACATAACGGGTGGCATGGTCGACGGCTAAGTGAATGAATCTTTCGGATGAGCCGTAGTTGCCAAAACCTCCGATGGTATCCATGGCCAGAAGATCAAACGGTTGTTCCACTGTTGGCAAAGACTCCAAGGAACCAAATCGTTTGTTCTTCGGTTTCTTGCAGCGCTGGCAGGTATCGCAGTGGCGTATGTACTCGCTCACGTCGGTGATGATGTCGGGCCAATAGTACTGTGGAGAGAGAAGCTGCAGCGTCTTCTTTACCCCGACATGACCGAAAGTGTCATGAGCTTTTTGGAGAAGAGAAGACCGGAGGGCAAAAGGCACATAGACTTTTCATATTCCCCTGCGTGTCACTATACTCAGTCCGTTCTCAATGGTATGCTTTCCGGGTGGTTTGTCGTTATCATGCTCTCGCAGTTGTTCAGCAGATAGGAGTTGAACTACCGGGCTTCGAGATAGTGCATCAGCTTCAATGTTGTCAATGCCCTTTTGGTGTTTGATGTTCACGTCGTACATGGAGAGTTTCAGGGACCACCGGAAAAGTCGGCCTCGGGGATTTTTGATGCTTTTAAGCCGTTGCAACGCTGCGTGATCTGTAATCACAGTGAAAGGTTTCCCGTGTAGATAGCAGTGCCATTTATCGATGGCGTCAATAATTGCCAAACATTCGAGTTCTGTGATGGCGTAATTAATTTCGTGTTTTAGTAACTTCCGTGAATGGTATGCGATTGGATGCTCTCTACCTTCATCATCAGCCTGCTTCAAGACGGCACCGATACCTTTGTTGGATGCATCGCAGTATTGCACACAAGGTTTAGTGGCATCGTAGATGTTAAGGATTGGCTCTTCTGTCACGCATTTCTTGAGCTGAGTGAAAGCCAGTTCACACTCCGCATCCCAGTTCCAGGTGGCGTCTTTGCTGAGCAGGCGCGTCAGTGGGTGAGCGATTTGACTGAAGTGGTCGATGTATCGCCGGTAAACATTGACAGTGCCGAGAAAACGCTGCAACTCTTTAGAGCGTGATGGTGTCGGATACCGTAGGATTGCGTCCACGTTGCTTTGCTTTGGAGTGACGGTGCCATGCGAAACCTTGTGCCCCAGGTACTCAATGGAGGTTCGAGCGAATCGACATTTCTTTAATTTCAGCTTGACGCCTTCGCTTTTGAAAGCTTTCAAAACGCCCTCCACATGCCTCAGGTGGTCTGGAAACGTGTCAGAGTAGACAACAATGTCATCGAAATAATTCGTGAGGTTCTGCAAACGGTGTTTTGCCAATACGAATTTGACAGCCCGTTCGAAGGTGGCCGGAGCATTCCGAAGGCCAAAAGGCATGACGAGCCACTCGTAGTGACCGGTACGTGTGACAAACGCCGTTTTCGGAATGTCATCAGGGTGAATCTGCACGTGCCAGTAACCTGACGTTATGTCTAATGTCGAGAAGTACGTAGATTTCCCCAGATAATCGAGAACGTCATCGATGCGAGGAATGGGCTGATAATCAGGCACCGTCAATTCGTTCAGCTTGCGGTAGTCGATGCAGAAGCGCGTGCGTCCTTCCCCTTTTTTCTCTGCCAGAAGTGCTGGCGCAGCGTATGGGGAGGTAGATAGTCGTATGACACCTTGCTTGAGAAGCTCATTGATCTGTCTGCCATTTCAACGCTGTCAGTTTCTGAGCATTGATAGGGAGCTCTACGAATGGGAACATTGTTGTTGAGATGAATGCGATGCATTTCGCCGTTGATGCACCCAATGTCTGTCTGTGACTTGGAAAAAATGTCATCGTACTTGTGGATAAGCTGCTTCAATGCCAACTGTTGAGTTTTATTTAGATGTAGTACATCACTACTTCAACACCTTGCAAAGACGTGCCCTTGTTAACCGTGGGTTGGTTCTGTGTACGAGAATGAAGGATGTCTTTCCCTTGGCGTACAGTCATAGTGTCGGTCCAGCGACAAGTTAAAGAGGCAAGCACTATCCAAGCCAAGAAGTAAGTTGCTCTTCAAGCCTTGTAGAACATGAGCCTGAATTTCTCTTGTCACTTTTCCTATCTGTACCTTTAGATTAACGCGACCCAAAGTTTTGGTAGATGATGTGACTCGTTGAACTGAGATGCATTAATTCCTTATTATTTCCTGGTGAAGTGCCTTCAGCACTGCTTCGTTGATACAGTTAATCGTAGCTCCGGTATCAAGTGTACCGCTGACAGGGTACCCGTTAATGAGGGCATCAAACTGAATTACATGAACTCTGGGTCGCCCTCCTCGTTTCCCTGGTTAGTGGTGAGGGCGGAAATGCTTGCGCGTCGTTGGCATTCATTATGCCAGTGCATCTGTCGGGGTAAGCCATCCATCGCGTAGTGTTTGCACTCACGCACGGGTGTTCGTACCGGGGAATTACGTGGACGCTGACTAGTTCTGTCACTTGTTACGTCAATCTGTGCATTCCGAGCTGGTGGAAAGCGATGTAACTTCATTCTCTGCATGGTTGACTCTACACGAAGTGCAGCTGTAAGCCATGCCTCTGGTGTAGACGAGGTAAGACCAGCAAGCGCCATCTCCATATGCGCAGGAAGGCCGTCGTTGAGCCCTGATATAAGGTGCGTGTCCTTTAGGTCGGCGAGGCGTCCGAGAGACATTTTTTCATTATAGTATTCCTTCAAGCTCTGGCCTGTTCGCAACCGGCAATGAATGAATTGGCGAAAAGGATCCGCGACGCCGCTCGTAAAGCGTCCCTTCATGCTTTCACATAAGCTCTCCCAAGACGCGTCTGTGTCGAAAACCTCGGTGAGAAACCATCGGAAAGCCTCACCTTCAAGGTAATCGGAGAAGTAGCACAGCTTGTCTCGCTCCGTCCACGCTGTGGCCGCAGTCCTCACCTCAAAGAGTCGGAGCCACTTGTCAAAGGGGACGTCCGTAGATGCTGCCGAGTACTTCGGGATGTTGATGACTTTCTTGGATGTGGCCATGATGAAGGGCACGGTAGATCCTGTCGAGTTAATTGTGTGACGCAGGAGGCGTGATGGCTGTACGATGAACCATTTATTTGTCTTCGTCTCCCTCCTTATCTACAATTCCACCACACCGTTCTCGTGTGGTTTATCACACACACACACACACATATATATATATATATATATATATATATATATATATATATATATATATATATATATATATATATATATATATATATATATATATATATATATATATATATATATATATATATATATATATATATATATATATATATATCAGTGCTAGCGCACAGCACACAACGGCGGAGGCAGAATGGAACAGCCGGCCTACTGAACAGGCATTGTATCCATGTCTTTGAGTCGTTCCTTGACAGTAGCGCAGTCGTCGAAAATGTTTGGTGAACCCCACCTCTGACACGACTTCCCGAGGAACACCGTGCCACTTCCTCGCTGATGAATTCACCAGGCGACCGTCGCAGCAAGTATACATCCCACCACCAGTGGACAGTTCATTCCTGTACTGTGGTTCCAAGGAACTTGTCCAGTGACGCGATACCTCGCACCAACAATGCGTACTGGCTCATCTTGCCTAGGGACAGCGTGCATGCTTCCTTGACACCTGTTAACCTCTCGGTTTTTCAAGCAGCCTTCGTGCACAGCATCAAGGCCTCATCGGCGGCTCAAAAACGCTTCATTGGCACCACAGCATCAGTTCACGAGACAACGCACGGGTTCCGCTCACCTAAAAACGCCGTTGACGGTTCAAGCCCTGTCTTCCAAACTGGATGAGCTGACAGCACTGCGGAGCTGTAGCATATCATTTCGCAAATCCATGTCACAACCAGTGCTCATAATAACATCGACCTTCCAGCTATCACCCCCCGCCTTCCCGAGTGTAGCCGCCGCACACGACTTGGCTTCTCGAGTGAGGCCAGCTCACTCGAGAACCGCGGCTAGCTGCAGCCTTCCCTAACAGAGCTCTCAGAGCAATAGACAGCCCGCGCAAGACGGCAGCAGCACCGACATGATGGTAAACCACGTCTTGCTTTTCATGCAGTTTCTTCGGTGTTCGCTCTTGATTTTCATCCCTGCACTATCGCCTCAAGAATTCCTACTGGACCAAACCACTGAAATGCGCTCTACCCAACGCCTCTACCAATGCACGCGCATGATGGCCTACGCCGTAGTTGCCCTGTCGCGCCTGCTTGAGACAGTTTTGGCATGTGCTATTGCTACCACATGCTTCCTGGTCATATGTGACGTGGATGGCTGCACCATTCCGCACCCGGTGCTGTTCTGTGGCCTGCTTGGCAGAAAGGGTAAATACCATGGATCCGGCTTCTCTAGTCAGTGGGAAAGACGGCAGCAGCACCGACAGGATGCAATACCTCATCTTGCTTTTCATGCAGGTACCGTAATGTGATTAACCCATTGGTTTAGATGAAATGATCATTGTTAGATGATGCTCTCTTGCTCACAGAACTTTCTATGTACTAATTCAAATGCATTTTATTGCGTAAGCGTGCTTGTACTTAGCGCTGACATATATATAAATCTTAGTCCTGCTAAATTATCGAAAAATGTGACATGTAGTAGTGCCTTGTGTAATACGTCAATCCGGTCTGAGGACAGACCAAGCAATATTTCTGAAATGCTTAGTGAAGTGTTGGCTGCACAGAAACAAATTGTTCGAGATATTGTCAATATCAAGTCATTTTACCACACTGTCAACAAACGTTTTCACTTGGAATCACGTGTAAGCGCTCTTCAAAAAAAAAACGTCACCGATCCTCTTGTTTCATTCGGTCAATTCCGCTCTGACATAAGGGAATTAAATTATCTCCGGTTGTCTCAGACTTCGCGAAAAATAATGATGACCTTGCAAACCCTTCAAGGCGTGACAACCTAAATATGCCCCGAATTGATGGATCAGACAGTCATATCGCAGACGCACTTTTGGCAAAGGCAAACCAGACTTTCGCAGAACAACTTCAAGTACCTTGCACGTCTTTTGAGCGCTGTCACAGAATTGTAGATCACGCACAGTTTATATTGCGATTACTTAACTTCAGCAAAGAAAACCGAAATAACAAAAACTGTTTCAGAATTGAAGGGGAACGCAGTTTAACATCACTGAAGACTTTTCAGTGCGTGCAACTCGTCAAAACTTTGAGCAGCAACCTCTTCGTTTCGTGACCATGGTTCTATGGTGAAATTGCGTAATGAACACGCTTTCATAGATGATGTCTGCTACAGTTGGGACGAAGCATCAAGTTCCCTAATGAATGAATCGGGTCTGCCTGTAAATACTCCTGTGAATAATTCCAACGTCCTCCCGAGATTGTCAGACCCACTCCCAGCTACATCGTCTTCAACATGAAAGGTCCGTGACTTCTACAATACCGCTTTCCTACACTTCCATGCAAGAAATTTAGTCAATAAGTTCCTGCAGTTCCTTTCTCTTGTAACAACTTACATCCTTCATTTTGTTGGTGTTGCTGAGGATTGACTTGCCGATCAAATATTTGATTCTAAATTTGCTCCCTCCAGTTATGTGGCTGTGGGAATAGACCGTCATTGTGGCAATGGCGGCGTAGGTGCTCTTTTTCTAAAATTAGATTTAAAGTTTTCTGTTATCTTTCTCCCAGCCAAGCTCGAGTCCGTTTGGGGTGAATTGTACATAAGCAATAAACATATTATCGTCGCTGTTTTTTATCATCCACCTGGTTCATCAGCTGATAACTTTTCTCGCTGATTACATCAACATGCACAACTTTCATGCATGTCGTCTAACTTCAACGGGTGACTTTAACACACCTGCCATTCATTAGCATTCCTTTTCACATCACAGTTCTTCAGGTTCCGACCTGTTTAATTTCTCGCTGTTCCTTGGGCTTACGCAAGTAGTTGATGGAGCAGCAGGACAGAATGCATGTCTTGACCTGGTTTTCTTTAGTGCGGATCTTATTAATAAGCTATAGGAATGCGAAATTTTGATGGTAATTCAGATCACAAAGCCGGGTTCATATTTCTTTAAATGCCTAGTCCACAAGCCCCACATTGCCATTAAAGCAGTCTTGACTTCAATCACTCTGACGATTCATCTATTCTTCAGGTGTTATCTGAAAACTACAAACCATTCGTGATGCTCAGTAAAGACCATGATGTTAATGCCCTAGTTCGAGAGTTGGAGAGCAATGTACATGTATGCATTTATCGTTTTATTGCCATTAAAAAGAAAAAACAAAATCGTGCCATTTTCTGAATTAACAGAGAAATATTGCAGCTATTTCACCATATTAGGTGCCTAAGACGCTCTAAAAGCAGTGACAACCCCATTTCCAAAGCCTGATTCACAACTGCCGAAGAGGAACTTAAACAAAAAACGAAGCTTGCCAAGAACTTATTTTTTAGTGTTGAAGTATCGGATTCCTCAAAAATAACACACCAAATTTCTGGCGTTCTGACATGCCTATTACTGATTAAGAATCTTCATTTACTATCTAAAATGAAAGTGTTTTTAATCCCTTGCGCATATCTAACGCATCTAACGAATACTTTCATTTGTTCGATGCATCTAATTTTCAATAATATCCGGTTTTCGATATTCATTCAGATCACTCGATTTCAGACATTACAATTAGTGTTAACGTTTATCATAATTTCTTTTTAATAATAGATACCAAGAAATATAGTGGTTCAGATGATGTTCCTAACGCGTTTTACTGCGTTATCCTCGAAGAACCTCTTGTTACGTCGCTATTTGAAAAATCTTCAAAAATTAGCATCTTTCCTTCGTCTTGGAAGCTTGCAAGAGCAATATCATTGTATAAATCGGGAAGCAAGTCCCACATAACTCATTATTGACCAATTTCTTTAAGTCTGTACTCATGGAAAATGTAATACAGATACACACAGTAAGATTTATTGAGTCATACCATATTTAACTAATGTACAGCATGGCTTCAGAAGCAGTTTCAACACTGTCACCCAAGTAACCTAATTCACTCACGACGTTGTATACCAATTAGATCATGGCCAGCAAATCGATGCACTTTTTATAAAGACTTTCCTACGGTACTACATTCTCATCTTCTGCACGAATAACACATCATTTTAAAAAAGTTACGTCTGGTTGATTGGATTGCTAGTTTTAGTCATAATCATTCTCAATATGTCGACTTCAGCTCCACAAAGTCATCTGATCTAGAAGTAGGCTTTGGAGTTTCACAAAGTCCGTATCATGAGATGCATCATGAGATGCAATCATCATCATGAGTCCGTATCATGAGATGCAATCATGAGATGCATGTCATCTAAGAACATTAATACACACCACACTCAAGGCGCCAATACACTTCGACGTGAGCCGGCGAGCGTGCGCAACGGCGTTCGTTTTATCGCGTCACGCCGGCGATGCCACGCCAGTAGCCGATATCCCCCTAGTAAAGATCAGTGGATCTGCTCACTGACCTTCATTGTGGATCTGCATGTCATATACTCACAGACGCGCACCGCGCTGCGTTGCTTTGACGCATGCACGTTTGAGCGAACATGGCGTCTCTCCGTCACGAAGAGAGGCAGACGTGGTGCTGTCTAAGTAGCGTCGTCGGCGCGAAATGCAGCATGTCGTATTTCACGCCGGTTGCCACCGGGCCGCGCCGACGGACGCTGGTCGCACCGGTCATGCCTGGCGCTACACTATAGAGTGTTCGCGTTTCGCTAGCGTGGCGTCGCTGCGCCCAGCCTGCGCGTGCATCAACGTCGCGCCGGAGTATATGGGCCCTTAATGAGGTGCTCGCTGCCGTTGCGCTAGCTCCACATGTACCAAATTTGGTATCATGAGAAGTCAACAGAAGACGAAGGTAAATGACACGTCCAAACCTGATAACTATGTGCGTTTCATGTGAAACATGACTACATGCTACGCTCGTGTTCTCGCGGCTGTTTAACTAGTTCCACATATACCAAATTTGGCATTACGTGACGTGAATGGACGATGAATGTAAATGACACGACGAAATATGATAATCATGATATGAATTTTATGTGAAACATGACTAAATCCTACGCTCATGGCATGCTCGCGGCCGTTTCGCTAGCTCGATACATACTAATTTTGGTATCAGGCGACGTAATGGATGACGAAGGTACATGAAACGTCCAAAAATAATGATCATGACATGGAAGTTAAGTATGGCATAATTTACCTCTGCCTCTTAACGTTATTTTGATTTTAAAGTGACCTATCACCCTTCCTCATTCATGCTTGGCATATCGTTGATTCCAACTGTACGAAGGATCTGCCAATTTTTCGACACGCACGGACACATTCAAGAACAGTCACATACTTTGAACAATAGAATTATGCAACTCCTTACCTGGTAACATTCGATCACTCCCCCTAAATAGTTGTGTGCATATTTTTGTTGAAAATGGTTATGTAAAGAGAGCTTTATTAACTTAATGTTATGTGTTTTAATGTTATTTTGTTGTTTCTTCTCATGTACCTTTTGATGATGTGTGGCGCTTTATGGCGCAAGGGCGAATTGATGGCCAAAGAGCGCCATTTCAATGAATAGAGATGTGGAAAATATGTTGCGTGGCTGTATAGGGGCCTAAAAATTCCTCACAATAATGCGGGTAAACATAAGTATTAAAATCATGACAGTGGCGTGATATGCATAGTAAAAAGGGGGACAAAGGTTTTGATAATAAAAACGTGTAAAAATATTTGGCTCTAGCACAAGTGCCTCATAAGCGCCCTTGTGTCCAAGGGCTGTGAGGCAAGTGCTATTAAATGTAGTCACTGCAGCAGCAACCTCTCTTAAGAGGTCGCGCTACACAATGCCTGGGTATATTACATGGTAAAAACCAACATCTCTTAAAAAAGCTAGCAATGGTTTATGTGTGAAAGGTGGTTCCCTACCGACAAACATTGCGGGGTGTAATGGTATATGTTGTCGGTAGGGTAATGGAAATTGTTGTCTTTTTAGAGGGTCCAATTGTTTACACTGTATTAAAATGTGAGGAACTGTTAATACATGTGAGGAACTGTTAATGTGAGGAACTGTTTGCCCTGCATTACCCCACTCCTTCAATAGCGCTTTTACAGGGCTGCAGTATGTAAAATAAATTATAATAAACATGGTTGCTTGGCGCGGGCCCAATCCCGATTCTCACCAGCTGTTCCGACCTCACCGGCTATATGGGTGATACCAGAGTTTTACGGTTTTCAAGATGACATCCTTGGGTTGATCCAGACAGTCAGCCCGCTCGGCACTCTCCATGCCTGGCCGGAAGACCGAAAATAGACAATTGCCATCGACCAATTTTTGCTCTGTCACCAAGGTATGGCATGGCTACGAAGGCATCCGGCAGCCATCCTGGTCGGAACGCTGTGCTAAGTTGGCTAGCTTCTTTTGCCCACTTTTTTATTCCGGCGACACCTTGCCAGCGAGCGGAGTCACTACCACACATGGTGTTTACGAAACACACCACATCGAAGCTGCAGCTTGGGCGTCCACCAACCTGCCCTCCGTCAAATGTCTAGCTCACGAGGGACGCTACTTTCAGGTCCCATCGATGCACTCGAGCCCCATGACAGAGGGCTCCCCTGGCTATGATTGCACGGGGGGCTTTTTGGTTGTCCATAGTACCTGAGGTACAGCGCATCCAGGCTCTACAAATGACATCGGAGCCAAGTGCTGCACTAGGCTGCTCGTCGAAGTCTCTGCGTCCGCATCCGACATCACGCCACACAGGGGGACCAAGACCACTCCTCAGCCAAAACAATTAGAGGAACGAACTCCAAATTCAGCTTCGGGAGGACACGAATAGTTGCCTGTTCCTGTCGTGGACGGCACACCTCCAGATGAGGCGTCAAAAGAACCTGTGGCTTTCATTGTCATGCTCACCAACAAACTGGAGCCGCTTCAACAGTTTCGAGAGCCATCAGCAGAACTGACGAGGCCACATTATCAAGTTCCGCTGAGCGAGACAGTTAAGTCGGGCTAGTGCAAGGAAGCTTCCTATTCACTAAAACCGCTGCCCGCAGACGGAGCTCTTGATATTCCCGCTCTCGTTTGGGACGATGATGCGGATTTGATTGAATTTTCGAAAGAAGTCAAAAAGAAGCATCGAGAGGCCATACACACGCTGACGTCATCTTGAATGCAATTTGGGCACCCTACTCAAGCGTGCCCCCTTCGCCATCACCTCCACGACATTGTCAAAGCCGACCACCAGAAGCGCGTGTCGTAGCCCATCAGATGAAGTCGCTGCGTCGACAAGAGCGTCCGGCACGCAACAGCCAAGGTCGCCCTCCTCAGTCGATTGAGGGTTTCACAGCACTTGACAACACGAACACGGGCGAATGCGCGTCTAACGAACTTTACAGAAAATTCGTATAGTGTGTTGTACACTCCAGAGACCATCCAGCTCGCTACAGCAAAGGCCGACTGCCAGAGGAATTGCTGGCAGTACATCAAACGAAAGCACTCTATTGTCAAACTGCCCGACCCTCTGCAGTCAATGCCACCCTTCAGAGGGCATATCTGAGCCCCCCTTGTGCTGTCGCAGCTGGCCGAGTGTAAGGCAGCAAGAGCGGGCTTGGGGACTGGCGCGAGCTCGGCTAGCGCGATGCAGAGAAAGATGAGGGCAGATAAGAACCCCCGGCCGGTGCGTGCGTGCGTGCGTGCGTGCGTGTGTGTGTGTGTGTGTGTGTGTGTGTGTGTGTGTGTGTGTGTGTGTGTGTGTGTGTGTGTGTGTGTGTGTGTGTGTGTGTGTGTGTGTGTGTGTGTGTGTGTGTGTGTGTGTGTGTGTCACTCATGTATTCCTTTAAGTTGAGTAACAAGTGATGATTGCTAAGTGCGAAGTGCAAACTGTATGATAGGGCCGGCATGACGTCCGCTCAAAGCTTGTGAAAGCTCCCGAGTTTGTCGGGAGACGTGGGGCTGGGCGTTGTCGCGAAGTGGCCAGCGCTACGAGACCTACAATGGAGTGGAAGTGGTGACACTCTTTATCAGCTTCACATCGACTGTTCATCGCGTAATTGCTCTTTGAGCGAAGTACTCTACCACATTTTATGAAATAAATCAGCAGTATCCCATTTCGATCCATAAACACACTGGCCATGAATTTGGCATTAGGAGTAGTTTTTTTTTTAATCAGGACTGTGCAGAGATGCTCAAGAAAGTATTCCAAAATACATACATACATCGAAATACATGCTCTGGAAAACTAAAATATATATACTGAGATACATTTATTTTCACGTAACAGGACAATCTAGGGATAGATTTCCGAAACCAAGGTATTGCGCGCAATACTGATATATAGATCTACTAGAATACATTTTATCTCAAAGATACAGATACCTCAAAAATATATTATTATGTGCAGCATAATAATGTGAATATTGTTGCAGCTTATTGTAACTTGCAAATAAATCATATCATTCGAATCACTATCGAACACCAATGTTTTAAGTGAAAGAATTTGATCACTCCCCCTTGGCAGTTGGTAGTTGAGTGCTTCACTTTCTTCTCTCTTGTCCCCTCATTCTCGCACCATATTTCTCTTACTAGTGTTCCATGTAAAGTCATAGAGCATATTTTGTTTTCGAATCTTGTATTCTTTCTTGAATCAAATTCGTTTTTTATTCTTCAAAACACAGTTTCCGCAAAATGTTCTTGTGTGAAACGCAACTTGTGTGTTTTACTCGTCATCTTCATGCAGTCCTCGATTGTTCATCACCAACGGACTGTATATTTTGAGATTTGTCGAAAGCCTTTGACAAAGTGTCCCGTAACCTGCTTTTGTATAAATTACAGTTACTAAATTTGGATTCTAGACTTCTTGCATGGCTTGAATGTTTTTTAACGAATCTTTCTCAGTTCGTCTCTGCTAACAATACTGACACTTTTCCGAATCCTGTTTCCTCAGGCGTGCCACAAGGATTGGTACTCGGCCCTCTCCTCTTTTTAATCTTCATTATTGATTTACCTTCTTGTATCTCATCCCGTATTAGTTTTTTCGTAGGTGGCGGTGTAATATTTCACGGAATAACCAGCCCTCAATACACCGCTATATTACAATCAAATTTGGACGCAGTATCTTAATGGTGCAAGAATCGGTGCAAGGAATTAAACACTAAAAATGCAATGTTATGCGCGTAATTTGACCTACTAACATGGCAGTTTCATATATTTTTGACAACTCTCCCCTGGAAGCAGTATCCCTTTACATACATCTGGGTGTGACTGTATTGTCGAAACTAACGTGGAATGAAGACATTGAATCCATAATCTATAGCGCTAACAAAACACTCTTGACAACTCTCCCCTGGAAACAGTATACCCTTACAGACATATCTGGGTGTGGCTATAATGTCAAAACTAACGTAGAAGGAAGACATTGAATCCATAATCTAAAGTGCTAACAAAACACTTGGTTACCTTAGAAAAAAGTTTGCCACGCTCCTCTAGCTATGAAACTTTTATTGTACAAAACACTAATTCGCTCAAAGCTTGAATATGCCTCCTCAGTTTGGGAGCTATTCCATGATAACCTTATTCACTCACTTGTGTTGCTAACATGAAGGCGAACCTTGAACTACAATCATTATCATCCTGCCGTAAAATGTTCTGTTTTTGTCTCTTTCATCGCATATTTCATCATCGTTCATTACGCAATGACTTAATGTCACCTCCTCGCTTGTATTCACGGATTGATCACCGACATAAGGTTGCTGTTCCATTTTTCAGGACATTCACTTTCAGTAATTCATTTTTTGCCTAGGACTTGCGAGGACTGGAACCACGTTCCTAGTCTCATAGCAGACATTACTAATCAGCAATTTTTTGGAGATTTAACCTATAGTAATTAATTAGTTTGGGCTGATGTATATTCTGTTGTTCTTGATTATTTGGTATAATACCGTTTGTATTGCATACTTTTTGTTGCTGATTTTAATTTTTATATATTGTTGTTTTAACCACTCCTCTCTGTAATGGCTCAGCCCTGAGGGTACAATGAATGAAAATTAAATGAAATAATTACATTTATTTAACTTTGAAGGACTGCTTTTCAGGGATGGTCGTTTTGTTTTCTGCACTCCGGCAACTCTAGCTTGCGGCTTTGCTTGCTAGACACCATCATTTTGGCCTAAACATGAAACTCGGGAACTAGAAAAATGGCTGACCACCGAAAAAATATTTGCGTGCTTCACCAGCATCGAAAGATAGCGACTTTCTCCGCAAGGCTGACTGACACAGCCGGCCGTATGCTTATGCCGTAAGCGGCGTTGAGTGGTTTACCATATGAACCACTCGGTGTAGCGAGCTCTTGATTACCCTGTCTGTGTCACTCACCTCATCGCGCATTTTCCTTGTTCATCCCCAAAAAGTGTTCATTTCTCATTTGTAAACAAGTGTGATCATTTCCTTCCAAGATCTAACGAAATAACCGCGTCGAAAAAAAAACTACTGTATTAAAATCAATACATCGTACAAGCATTTGCCTACTGAGATATGACTACATTTTGTAATGTATCTTGATGCACAAAAACAGATAATAAAAAATATTGCGAAAGCACTATCGCGATACCCTTGTACTCCTATACTGCTTAGACTTTAAAGTATTTGTGACTGGTGACCTAGAGCGATGCAATGATTTCGACTCTTGAATCATATCAGCATTGAAATAAAATACACATGTTTTGTCTCCCGTGACAATGAAGCCCAACGATTCTTCCTTGTCTTGTTGACACTGTTGACGGAATCTGCGACTACAGACAAGCCGTTTCTGCTAGTGCTCAGATCTCAACACATGCGTATTCATCGCGCAGAAAACTCTGTGATACCGCAATTCTTAAGTCGAAGCTCTTTACACTATACCATAGAAACTCCCATGCATCTGAGTAACATATTCACGGACGGTCATCTTTATCTCTTGAAGCACGTCGCGTTGGACCAAGTAGATAATCACCTACGCAGTTGACACATTCCACTGCTCTCTGCACCATGGACGTCCTTTCAACCGGCACGAAACTCCCAGCATTATTTTCGAACGTGTTGACGGGAAGCGCACTCGTCGCCGTACACCTCTTTCTACTGACGAATAATATCTATGGGTTTGACGTGCAAAAAGCGAATGACGAATGTCGCACTTGACAGGAGCAACAATGGCAACCTTTATCTCGGACGGCTGCTGAGCCAAGACTGAGTGGTTCAGCGAAGCGAGTCAGGGCATAATAGAGATGACGAATCGAGGGAACAGGCACACACTGGGGCGTTTCTATATTTCGTGTAACACATTCCCGCGCGGAAAAAGCACTTTGGGTGTCTTGCTTATGGATGCACCCTTCATGCGTACCTCACCGTAAACTGAGTTATGAGCCAGCACTTGCTTTGGTTTGTACAAGCAGTACAAGCAGTTTTCGTTTGTACAACTTACCTTGATCACATAAATCCGTTTTATAGACTTTTGAACTCTGGCAAAGACCCATTCAAAGCTGTTGACGAAGGCATACAGCATCCAATATCCCAGCCATTTCTGCTGGAGGTCCATTGATGATCTGTCCATGGCTCTAAGGCTGCGAGTTTGCAAATGGAGCAAGAAATTTTTTGTAAGGAAAAACAACATTTCCGCATTTAATCTAAAGTTTTGCGCTGTTAGTTACCTGTCATATATGAGAGAGACAGAAAGAGCGCTTCCTGATTTATTCTCATAAAGTCACATGATTCGATACTGTTAAAAATATGAAACAAAGCACCAAACCATGTAGCACAAGCAGGTCTTTTTTTCTCCTTTGTTTATGAATGACACGGCATTGCCATTGGGCGTTGCCGCAGGGGGGGGGGGGGGTTACGACGTTGGTACAAATATTTCTTCGTTTGCACAACAAACTTATTCGTATTCAGCTACATATTTCAAAAATAATCTGCGAACATAGACGCCCTGAGCAGGCACGTGCCAGTAATTTTTTTCGGGGGGGGGGGGAAAGAAGGCATCACGACTTTGATTTCGGGAGAATAAAGCCCTTAAAATGGCCATTCTTCGCTTTCTGTGTCTTCACAAAAATTACTGGGGAAGGGGGGGGGGGGGCGGGGGGCACGTGCCCAGTGCGCCTCCTCTTGGCTACGGCCCTGACTATGGGCATTCACGGATTTGGCGCTTCTGATCGTTTCTTTCAGAAAGGTGAAAATGTGTATGCTTCCTTTGTAATGCCAACCTTGTAAAATATCCAAAAAAAAAAGTAATTTCAGCCTTGACTTTCATCGACGTGAAGACAACTATTCTCATTCGATTATCGTTTCATCGCTGTGGCAGTATCCATTTGGCGGTACCTGCCGAGGACATACCTGGCCGCTCTGTTGTGAATTCTTTCTTTCAAAAATGTGTGATCTGCATCTGATGGATTATGCATCCACTCAGAATGACACAAAACACAATCTACAAGGTATGGTAATGGCTTGAACGCTGCTAGTATATCTTGAACAAGTACTTTGCTGCATTTTTCTGCACAAATTTACGGTCAACAACAAGGGGCAGCAAGACAATTTGCGACTACTTTAATCAGCCCCGTAGTGCGTGTAGCAATGAATGTAGAGACGAATGCAACAAGAATAATGTAAATTCGGGCAGGAGAAGCAAAGTTATGAGTCTTCAAAATCAGAACTCGGGTTGGCGACAGCGAGACACGCTCGCTTTCGCATTGTACTCTCCTGCTGACGTCAAAGACCGTTCCCAATCACCGCGTACATCTCATAAAGACATACCGAAAATGTCCCCAGGTGGTCGAAATTTCCGGAGCTCTCCACTACAGCGTCTCTCATAATCATATGGTGCTTTAGGGACGTTAAACCGCACATATCAATCAGAATAATGGCGCATCATAGTTTCCTTCACAGTACCTTGCTATTGCTCTTTTCGACATCGTCGTTATCGTAGCTACGGAGAACCACGTGCGTCAGTTTGCAGACGTTCCCACGGTGCCACTGTGGGAACGTTTGCAGACGTTCCCACGTTGTACATACACTTTATGCAGGAACACCTCTCGACGTGCATGCAAGAGGCGTGGTTGCATGCGCACCGGCAAAGCATTTTTTTTGTTCGCTAAAAGAGCTACAGGCATTTGCACGTTTAGTTGTCGGCAAAAGCAGCAAACAAACTGCTAGAAGAGTTGTTGGAAGCCTTTTCCATCATAATGAAAGGGTGTTATTGTGTCAGTAACTTATCTATACCTACGTATTCGACAGAAATGCGCTTCCTAGATAATATGATGGCTTGACCATGTCACAGCACGTCATGCGTTGGCTGTTCACGCATGTGCAGAAATGTCTCCTTCCGGTACGTTTCACAGTTGGTTGTTGGGTGCCTCACTTTCTTCTCTCCTGTCCCCCCCCCCTTCTCACGCAATGTATTTTGATTGATTTGTGGGGTTTAACGTCCCAAAACCACCATTTGATTATGAGAGACGCCGTAGTGGAGGGCTCCGGAAATTTTGACCACCTGGGGTTCTTTAACGTGCACCCAAATCTGAGCACACGGGCCTACAACATTTCCGCCTCCATCGGAAATGCAGCCGCCGCAGCCGGGAATCGAACCCGCGACCTGCGGGTCAGCAGCCGAGTACCTTAGCCACTAGACCACCGCGGCGGGGCGCGCAATGTATTTTGCCCCACAGTCAAATGTAGCTAATCTATGACATAGGCCCTGCGTTTGCATTATTTCGACGCCAAGTCAAGCGAAATATTCATATGGTCTCAGACAGTCCAGCTATTTTTCGCTAAAAATAGAAAAGCCATATCTATACTTCCTCAGATAAAAACTATTTCTGTTTTAGATGTGAAAACCTCAAAACACCTGCAAAACGACCCAACGGCCCCTATATACGAAGTAAATCGCACAAATTTACGTTCCTTGTGTTAGGCGCGCGGTGATTGGAAACAACCTTTGATGTTAGAAAAAAAAAGTGAAATAAGAACACGAACATATCATTTATTTGTCGTCTGTTGGAGTTTTTAGGTTTGAAAGCTATTAACTTCCGTTACCATGTACCGATTGTGATAACTGTTCTTGCGTTCATCTCAGTATTCGTCACTATGCGAACGTGAGTGCTGCACAATACACACGAAAAAGCATCACAGGGACACGTGCACTGACATCGCACAATACACGGGCTTCTGCCATTTCGCCTCCATCGAAATGCGACCACCGTGGCCGGTATCAAACCAGGGACCTCTAGGTCAGAAGCCGAGCACTGCAGCCACTTTTCCACTAGGATGGACAGAATGGGCAGTGAAGGCTTGTAAAGAACTGCTGTTTGGTCTCTGAACTCATTGTGGTTTAGGAGCCACTCAAAGGTGGAGGCGAAAATGCTAGGAAACAAACAGAATAAATATTCACCCAGTGATATTTATTTTCTTACTTGTAAAAAGGTAATTTTCTTTGACGTTAGGCGGGAGAACGATTACAGCTTCATGACTGCTAGCTGGATTGACGTAAATCTTCTGACCTTTAGATTTACGGCCCGCACGATGACGAAGTAACGGTGTTCAACGTAAGTTATATCAGCCAAAGCATTGAAGTATCTACAGTCAAAGTACAAGTTTATCATCGCCTGGCCTGACATGCATACATCTCCAGTGTTTCATCTGTTCTCGCAAACATGCATAAATTCAATCTTCATCAGTATTTCTCCGCTAAATGAACATTTCAGCACTTGACAGAAAGGTTGTATGATATCAATTTCTTGTCTTTCGAGTGCTTTAAATTTAAAGCTTCATTTCTTCTGCATTTCTCTGAAGGCTCAAGGTCCGATGTTACTTATGTAGGCAATTTTTCGCAGCAGAAACACGCGTTCACGTGTTTCCTTTTATAAAGGACGACAGTGGCGTCTTTGGCACCTTGCAGCTGTACTTCAATCCATCAAGATTTCTGGACTAAGCCTGAAGGCAGAAAAGTGCCCTTTCACGTACGAGGAACTTTTGTCTTTGGGCCACGTGATAAGCAAGTACGGAGTAAGACGAGATCAGCAGAAGACAGCCGCCATCGCTGCATTTCCGCCTCCCACCGACAAGAAGGCCGTGCGTCGATTTCTTGACCACTGTACCTACACTCCAAGGCAAAAGGGTGTTAAAAGAGTGTGTGGTTCGTCCTTTTGGGAACTAATGGGGCTGCCACAACCATTAATCCCTTTAAGGACTAATGGCAATGGGTCTAACAGTTAGTCCCCTCAAGAGACTAACATTCAGTCCTCACATTTACACCTTGGTGAGTAACCGTTAGTCCTACAGTTCACCCCAAAGGACTAACATTTAGTCCTCACATTTGCACCTGATAGAGCAAATGTTAATCCCCACATTTACACCTTACCGGGCAACCGTTAGTCCTCACAGTTGCACCTTGCCGGACGAACGGTTGATCCACTCAAATACTCCAATCGGATGAACTTTTTGTCCCAAGTTCAAACATTGTTTTTGTTTATTTTCCGCCAGGCCTAATACCTTTTTCGCCTATTTTTCTGCGCAGTGGGCAACAAATTTCAAAAAAAGAACACACGAAAAAGTAGTTAGCCACCTCTGTGTAACTGCTTTCACAGTCACGGCACCAACAAAAGACAAAAGTGAGGCATTGAAATCTTTTATTTGTCTACATACACATGAAGTTTCCCCATTCTTTTAAGTGAATTCATGGTGAAGTGTGCAAGTCCAGTCTCGTTGCCAAATTTTGTTCACTCCTTGGGGAGCTACTCCGACGGAAGCGATAGATGACAGGCATTGCAGATGCCAGTGAACGCAGCCTTCTGCCTGTTGTGTTCCCACGGCTGCACGTACAATAATATAGTAAAAAGAGGCACAGGTCACAGAAGATGAAGATGCACGCATATGGCAAGTACGTGCACGGTAATATAAAAACAAGCATTAAAATATGACACACAAATAACTATACCTTCACATCTCGCCCAGTCCTTCTGATGCTGCTCTGACGAAAGATGGATTACGGGCATCACAGACGCCAGCGCACAGTCTTCAGCACGGTATTTACCCACGGCTGCACAATAAGTATGTAAAACAGTGAGTCACACGTGACAGTGGATGAATACAAATGCATATGAGAAATACGTGCAAGGTGAAATGAAAGCATATGTGAAATATGACATGCTAATAATTTCACCGTTATGTCACACACCGTCAAAGACTCATTTTGATCCCCGTAGCGCGACAGTTTAGGAGCGGTGGCCGCAGTCACAACTCCGCGAACCACCCTGCCGCTAACAAGTCGGCGAGTCCTAAGCGAGCGACGTCGTTCAGCTCGAGCAAGCGAACGCGAGACCAAACGCTGCACTGCATGAGGAGTGTCTGCCGCCAGCGAACTTCAAACAGGAAAGCAAGCGTACGCTTGGCCGCCGCCACGAACAGCGCCGAGCTCGTTTCGAGCTAGCGCCGAAGAAATCGACGGTAATGCGGTCCTTTTCCACAAACTCGAGCGAGTGCAGCGCGCAAACGCGAGCCCGCCGCCGCGGCCAACGGTCTGCGCCGAGCTGCTTGCGACCGACTGACGGGAAAGCCAACTGTAATGGCGACCTATTTTCAGTGAGTTCCGACGCTAGCGAAAGCTTCGCTATCCCGTGCTGGTGCACTTACAGCGCGCGAGATACTACAACCAAACTCTTTACGAGAACCCGCAACGTGCTTTTGACGATTCCCAACACAGCGACGAGGTCTCAGCCCAATATCGTCAGCACGGAGCTCATCAGAGCGGCGAATACAGGCGAGCACTCGATGAACGAGCGTACGGCAGGACGACGGCAATGGCGGCCAATTGCCAGGCGGTCGCAAAGCACAGGCGAACTGCAGACGCCGAAGCTGACCTTCGCGATGCATTTCGTGCGTGCGATATACAACACGACCAAGCCCGTTGCCGGCAAGCGCGATCCGTATTGCACACGCGACAAGTAGAGTAGAATAAAGAATGATAACCTACTTGCCTTAGAATCCAGCACTGTTTTCTGCCCTGAGTCGGACTGAACTATATATCCAATAGGCATGTTCTTCTCGGCCGCTAAATTGGCCTTCCCAACTGTTGCTGTCGTGTGTTGGTCGTGACAATCTTGAAGCCAGAGATATACAGCGTGGCGTGGTGACCTGTCGAGGCTTGCTCCAGACTTCATGGGTGCAGCGAAACGCTAAAGCAGCAGCCCACGCTCATCCAGGCGTACACACAAGCACCTTGTCGTAATTCGTAGATTGTTGAATCCAGGCGGCCGTGGTCGAGCACCCCGAGCGCGCCGCTACGCAACTACCACCGGCGAAATACGGGGACAGGCTGAGCCAGCAGAAGAAGAGAAGGACATTTGTGCTGTGGAGAAGGAGGAGTGGCCTCTTTGGCAATGCTTTTTGCGCTGCCTGCAATGCCCGGGCGGTTCATCTCTCGTGGAGAGTAAGTGGTTTCGCGCCGTACGCTTCCCTCTGTGGTTGGTTCTCAACGGTCTATCCGTTCATCGCGCACGCCTATTGGGCTCGGTTACTTTTTTTTGGGTAATTTCGCCTTAGAGTGTAGTACAGGTGCTTTCTCAGAAACTTTGCCCGCATCGTCGAGCCACTCACCAACCTTACGAAGACTGACGTCGAGTTCAAGTGGGAAACGCCACAGAAAGAAGCATTTGGGGAACTAAAACGACGCCTGCAGATACCTCCGATACTCGCCCATTTCGACGAAAACGCCGAAACAGAAATACGTACTGACGCAAGCAGCGTGGAACTCGGCGCCGTCTATGAGCAGAGGACTGACGAACTGGAAAGGGTTATTAGTTACGCTAGCCGGTCACCATCTAGGCAGAAAGCATTATTCCACAACAGAAAAGGAACGCCTTGCATCAGCTGGGCGAAGTCAAAGTTTCGTCCTTACCTCTACGGCAGCAGCGCACGGTCGCTACCATGTTTGATCACATGACCGTAACTGGCCTCCTCCCAGCCAGTGTCCCCAGCCAAGGTGTTGGGCCAGCTAAGCGGCCACAGCTTTAGCTGAGGTTAGAAGCCAACATGGCAGTACCCATGCAGACGTGACCACTCGCTTCGATCCAAACTCACGCTTGCTACACACACAGTGTCATTACAGAAATACATACCTGGTGAATTCAGCTACCTAATAGTGTCATCTCACGCTGGGGACATAGCATCAAGCATGCTCTGTCTTCACTCAAGAGATTGGCAGTGTTTATTCAACCATACTTGCACAGCCCAGTTTCCAAAAATTTGAGAATGAATGTTCAAAACACAGCAAAATACTGACGAATACATTGATGACGTAAATATTGTGATGGGGTCATGACGTTGACGAATGGAGCAGACTGTTGGTCGAATAATGAACTCTTTATTTGGGCCGAACTTGTGGCCACGTAAAAGGATATTGAGATTTCAGCAAGACACCGGCACTGGTAGCGGTGAGCAGAGCATCAGCCTTCGATCAGCTGACAAGCGGCGAAGCTTGTCGGTATTTATACGCTTGCCATCGAACATTCAAGCGTTATCGCTTGCGGCGACGTAGGTTCCTGAATAATCTGAAATGTCCACGAAGTGGGCGTAATCTTATCAAATGATCTACTGCCGTCCTGACGCTTCTTGAACACTGTAGGCATAGTTTGCGCCGAGAATTCGGTATTGCGGAACAGGGTGTTAAAAAAACTTGGGAAAAGACGTGGCGCTGCCCCCGCCCTCCCTGAATAAGGCACCGTCCTGATGCTTTAACAGTAGATGAAAGTACACTGTCGTCATTTACGAAAGGGAACACGCAAACGAATGACCTGCGCTCTGCGGCGGCTGCCTACAGCACCATCAACCGTCAGCAAAAGGAAACACCTTCGCTTTTAGCGTCATCTGCTGCCCCCCAAAAAATAATAAAATGTATTGCCGGTAGACAAGCGCTGCTCGATTGCTCTCTCTCTCTTTCTCTCTGTTGACGCCTGCAGTGCGTAGTACACTGCCAACATATCAAACGTTGTTCGCGATCACGGCGCAAACAGAAGCAATCGCTCAATATCGCTCGTCGTGTGAGCGATCAAGGAACGTTTTCTAGCAGCACTTGCCCACCGGCTATAACTCGTTATCTTGCTTGGCCATAGATGACGCGAAAAGCAAACGCGCTTTCTTCACTTCTTGGTTGATGGTGCTGTAGGCAGGCGCCGCAGAGCACAAGCCACGCGTTCGCGTGTTCCCTTTCATAAAGAGCGACAGTGTACAATATTGTTACGCATGCCTTGGAAGAAAACGAAGATGGGTGGACATGCTGGCTGCCCCAAGCTGGAGGAAGAAAGAAGACGACAAGACTGCGATCATCAAACTGTGGGCCGCTCCGGCGCTTCTCTTTGCGACCAAAATAAACGGCCCCCTTCAGCCGTATACGTCCTGGTCCTCCTTGTGCGTAACAGATTGGTGGAAGCGTGCTGGGTAAGACAAGCCCAACGACGGGAGCTTCACTACCTGGACTACGCCGCAGCCGCCGCCTTGCCGGACTCCCGCCTGCGCCGATCGTAATGGCCCAAGATCAGCCATCTAACGCTTCAAGGCCAACTCCAATGGGTTCCGTGCCCTACTACCGAGTCCCGCCAACCTTTGGAGGAAAATCGGGAGAGGATTTCGACGCGTGGCTCGTCCAGTACAAGCGAGTCAGCAAGTCCAACGGCTGGGATGCCGCCGCTCAGCTCAGCAATGCGGTATTTTGCCTTACGGATACTGCGCTCGTGTGGTACGAAAACCACGAGGACACACTGACGACGTGGGACGTTTTTGTTGCAGAGCTGAAAGCGTGTTTCGGCGACTCGAGCGTCAAAAGGAAGCGGGCAGAGCAGACATTGTCTCAACGCGCGCAGCTTCCAGGTGAGACATGTACCACGTATATAGAGGATGTGCTGAAGCTCTGAGGTGGTCAATGATCAGATGTCAGAAGACGACAAAGTAGGGCATTTGCTGAAAGGTATAGCCGAAGATGTATATAATTTTCTAATCGGAAAAGAGCACCTGAGCTCGGTGTCCGACGTGATTCGGCACTGCCGAACTTTCGAACAGCTGAAAATGCGCAGGATTGCTCCAAAGTTCGGCCGGCTCACAAATGTTACAACGGTCGCCAGCATCGACACGAGCACCTGCCCAGACCTGTCCTCGACGATTCGAGAGATTGTTCGCGAAGAACTTTTTCGCTATAGAGAACAGACGCATTCAGCTGTTGATCACCACTCTGTAAACGACCAACATTCGGTATATGTGCCACGTGAGGCTGTTACTGCACCACTGCCTTGTACGACCCCTTGGCAATCGACGGTTAGTGCAGCAGCTGTTGAGTACAGCGCACCCCCACAGCCAAGGAGAGCACCACGGTTGCCAGCTCCTCGCCATGACCGACGCCCCCAGCGTCCGCCTTCTTCGCGACGCCCGGTCTATCCCTATGATATACGGAACGAACCAACCCACTCCGCCAGAGAAGACGATGTTAGATTCATCGACGAACAAAGAGAGTTTCGACCTCTCACAGTTTGCTACTCCTGTGGTGTACCAGGACATATTTCGCCATTTTGCAACCGTCGACGTGTAGCCCCACGGTATGGCTACCCACCACACTTTGCACGGCCTTCCGAACGACTTCGCGATGACCCGCGAGCAACGTACTATGGCCCACTACAACACTTCACACGATCGTCTGATCGACCGTACGACGACCCTAATGCAACACACCTGCTGCCTCGCGACGACTACTGGACACGCAGCTTCCGGAACCACTCCCCTACATCTGACAGCAGCTTGACGCCTCCACTGCCTCGTGTTCCCCGTTCTCTTTCACCACGGCGCCGCAACACGTCTCCTTTGCCACAGGAAAACTAGCAAGCGCGGCCGATGGAGGTGAGGTCGCCGGAGACGTGCTAATATCAGAAATACCTCCTGTGTTGATGCTCAAGAACAAAGTACGTGTTTTTGTTGACGGTGTGCCTGTGATGGCTTTGGTGGATACGGGGGCAACCGTTTCGGTCATGAGTGCGTGTTTTAAAGATACCTTGGGGCGGAAGGTATTATTTAGGTGGAATCAAGCTGCGAAGTTTTGCGGAGTGAGTGGTGAGGCACTGCATCCTGTTGGTGTGTGTCAAGCTAACTTATTTCTCGGAGGCCGTGTTATCCCAACGGAGTTCGTGATTATTCCGCAGGCGACACATGATGTTATTTTGGGTATGGACTTTTTGAGGGAGTGTGGTGCGACTGTCGACTGCCGCACAGGGACAATAGTCTTGAGTGATCACGTTCCGCCAGCACTCTTGGAAAACCCTGAGGATGATGAGACGGCATTGTGTGTCTGTGGCGACACTATCATACCACCGTTATCAACCGTTCGTGTACCTGTTGGTTGCAGCGACAGCTATTCCGCCAACTTTGATGCCAACGTAGAACCAGTGTACACCAACTGCATGAAAAAGAATGTGTTGATCCCACATTGTGTGGTGTCGATCAGACGTGGACGCCCTGGTTTATGGACTGTCAATTGCTCTACAGAACCCGTGATGTTACCAGATGGTCTAAAGTTAGCCGTCGTGAGTGGACAACACGAGGCCTTACTGGTGACCGAGCTTAGAGATGCGCCGGAAGAGCATCGTAGTCACAGTTTCGAAACAGCTCCTCTGTCAATGGTGAATAAGTCGATGAGCACAAGTGAACGCCGAACATTGGTCAATGTACTTTCGAAGCACGTCTCTGCATTCGACTTTGCGCAGAAAGACAAAGCGCCCCTAATCCCTGCTTCTCGTACATGTCACACTATCAACACGGGTTTGGCCAATCCGATTAGACAAAAGCCATACCGTGTTTCACCACCCGAGCGGCGGATTATTAATGAGCAGGTGAACGAAATGATTGAAAACGGTATCATTCAAGAGTCCGTAAGTACATGGGCAGCTCCAGTAATTCTCGTTAAAAAGAAAGACGGATCCTGGAGATTTTGCGTCGATTATCGCCGATTGAATGCTGTAACAAAAAAAGACGTGTACCCACTTCCACGTATTGATGATGCCATAGACTGTCTGCATTCGGCCTCTTACTTTTCCTCTGTAGACTTAAGATCGGGCTACTGGCAAATTCCCATGCATCCTGAAGATAAAGAAAAGACAGCCTTTGTAACCCCTGACGGCCTTTTTTAATTCAACGTGATGCCATTTGGACTGTGCAACGCGCCGGCGACGTTCGAGCGATTTATGGACACTGTTCTTCGTGGCTCGAAGTGGCTCGAAGTATCTCGACGACGTCGTCATCTTTGGCCGCACCTTCAGCGAACACAATTCACGTCTGGATACTGTACTGACTTGCATAAGAAACGCTGGCCTTGTTCTTAACTAAAAAAAATGCCACTTCGGAGACCGGCAAACCCTTGTTCTCGGGCACCTAGTTGATCAAGAGGGCATCCGTCCAGATCCCCAGAAGATAGCAGCCGTTGAAGCATTCAATGTGCCGCGCTCTGTGAAGGAGCTCCGCAGTTTTTTTGGGCTTTGCTCCTATTTTCGCCGCTTTATACCTAAGTTTGCCGATGTCGCGTATCCGCTGACATGTTTGCTACAGAAGAATACTTCCTTCAAGTGGACTCCGGAGTGCGACTTCTCTTTTCGCCAACTGAAGTTCCTCCTGACGTCGCGGCCTGTTCTTCAACACTTCAACCCATCAGCTCCAACTGAACTGCACACAGATGCCAGCGGCATAGGAATTGGTGCCGTCCTAGTTCAACGCTATGGTAACCGCGAGCACGTGATTGCATACGCAAGTCGCTCCTTGAGTAGGCCCGAGCAGAATTACACCGTCACAGAACAAGAATGCCTCGCGGTAGTATTTGCGATTCAACGGTTTCGGTCTTACTTATACGGACGCCCTTTTACAGTCGTCACCGACCACCACTCATTGTGTTGGCTCGTCAACCTTCGGGATCCTTGCGGCCGTCTAGCGCGCTAGGCACTTCGGCTCCAAGAGTATAACTTCATAGTCTCGTACAAAAGTGGTCGACGACACGCCGACGCAGATTGCCTTTCGCGCATGCCACTGAGCACTACAGAGTGTGACGCCAATGACCTCGATCACCTCGTAGCTTCTGTGTCACCAAAGTTTCCCGACCTCAGTACTTTCAAAGATGAACAGCGAAAGGACACCAGGCTATCATCGATTTGCACAGGTCCTACGGCATGCCATTTGTGTGTACGCAACGGACTCCTATATAAGAAGAACTTTTCCAGCACTGGCGCACGTTTCCTCCTGGTAGTGCCAGAAACCCTTCGGACAGCGATTTTAGGTGTGATGCACGACGATCCTACGTCCGGACATTTAGGTTCTGCGCGGACGCTTTACCGTGCTAAGGAACGCTCTTATTAGCCAGGAATGCGACAGTCAGTCGAGGCGTATGTGGCCAGCTGCACACAGTGTCAACGCCAAAAACGCCCGTCTACTGCTCCGGCTGGTCTTCTACAGCCCTTGCCAGCTCCAAGCACACCTTTCCAACAGGTGGGAATTGACCTCATGGGCCCTTTTCCAAAGTCGGCTAAGGGCAATCGCTGGATAATTGTATGTGTCGATTACCTCACGCGCTACTGCGAGACGGCGGCCATACCAACCGCAACTGCCAGCGACGTCTCTGTGTTCCTGCTGCAGCACGTTATCCTCTGACATGGCCCACCTCAGGTGATCATCAGTGATCGTGGGCGACAATTTACGGCAGACATGGTAGAAGAGCTGCTTCGATTGAGTGAGTCCCGCCTTCGTCACTCGTCGCCATACCATCCGCAAACAAATGGGCTCACGGAGCGCACCAACCGAACAATTGTAAACATGCTCTCTATGTATGTGGCATCCGACCACAAGAACTGGGATGACGTGCTACCATTTATAACGTACGCGTTCAACACCGCTAAGCACGAGACAACAGGCTATAGCCCCTTTTTCTTGATGTACGCACGACCGCCACGGCACACACTAGACACAGTTTTGCCATTCTCGGCGCACGAGAACCTCTCAGTCACCGAAATCCTCTGCCTTGCAGAAGAAGCGCGTCGTATTGCTCGTCTACGCACTTTGGTATCAAAGGAAAAATCGAAGGTACGCTATGACGTCCGCCACCGGCCTGTAACTTACCACCCAGGCGACTTAGTGTGGCTGTGGACTCCGGTACGAAGACGCGGGTTATGCCAAAAGTTCTTGGCCACATACGACGGACCGTTTGTCTTTCTCGACAAAATCACGGAAGTCACATACACAATAGCTCGCCTCACGAGAAGTGGTAGAAGAGCCGCTAAAACCCAAGCAGTCCATGTCGCTCGACTGAAGTTGTACACACCAAGGTGAATCGGTTACCTCGCCCGGCGGGCTTCGTCTGCGAGGGGAGGAATGTTACGCATGCCTTGGAAGAAAACGAAGATGGGTGGACATGCTGGCTGCCCCAAGCTGGAGGAAGAAAGAAGACGACAAGACTGCGATCATCAACCTGTGGGCCGCTCCGGCGCTTCTCTTTGCGACCAAAATAAACGGCCCCCTTCAGCCGTATACGTCCTGGTCCTCCTTGTGCGTAACAATATTAATGTAAGAAAGTACTAAAAAAAAGTACGATCCAGCAATATTACCAACAACAAGATACACTTTTTCAGTTTGTTAACGTGCTGAAACGGCTTGAGGCGCGCAACATGGATGACTTCAGGTCGCGATCGACGCCGTTGAGAGTTCGTGATGCCATCAGGGACAACCTCGTAGTCGAGTGAACCAAGACGTGGTACTACTATGTATAATCCGAAGTACCGTCGCAGAAGTTATTTCACTGGGTTCACGTCGGCATCCATACCCAAACACGTTAGGTGGGCTGGTATTACACAAAGCGTCACCGAAGATTGTAATGGTGGCCGTCGGTCGTCTGCACAGGCGGGCGAGTTGATGAGCTTCAGCGCGCTGAAGATAGAGGGTGATGTCGAGGTTCTTTTCACAAGCGACGTTGGGGAGAATGGCGTCGAGCGTGGTTCTCGAGTTCCTTCGAAGACCAACTTGTAAGGTGGCATCTGCAAGGTCTCCTGCATGGCCGTGTTGCATGCGAAGGTCCCATATAGAAGGATGGCCTCCCACGTCTTTTGTTCGACGTCGACGTACATGGCCAGCATGTTGGCCATGTACGATTGTCTCGTTTAGCCGCTCGGTGAGACAATTTGTCTGCGAGTGGTCGGCGGTGGTGCGGCGGTGGCTTCTCTGGCTAAGTCTCAAGATCGCCTGAGTGAAATCAGCAGTAAAGACTGTACCTCTATCGATGATGACAACCTCGGGGACGTCATTATGAAGGACGATGTTCTCAACCAAGAACTTGGCTACCTCATTGGCACTATCTTTACGTGCGGTCGTTGTTTCAGCGTAGCGAGTGAGGTAGTCAGTAGCTATGATAATTCATTTGTTTCCCAAATTCGACGTCAGAAACACCCCAGTAGGTCCATCCTGATTTGTTGTAACAGATGGCGAGGTAGATCGATTGGCTAAAGAAAGTTTGCTGGCCTTGTCGGTGATGTCTTGCGTCGCTAACAGTGTTGTTATGTTCTCACGTAACGGGTGACATTGGCGGTAAGGCGTGGCCAGTAGTACATTTCTTGTATCCTCACGAGTGTGCGGGAAACGCCAAGGTGTCCTGCCGTTGGATCCTCGTGCAGTACTTATAAGACTTCTAGGTGTACACCTGAAAGCAACACAATAAGGGACTTGGCTCGAAGCGGGGGTAAGTTTTTTCGGAGAAGGCCATTTCGCAGCGAAAACTACGTGAGAGCCCGTTTGAATTTTCGGAGCGACAGAGGTCCTACCGTCAGTGTATTCAATTAGGCCCCTAAGCTCCAAGTCAGCCTGCGGTCGTTCAGCGAAGTCGTTGGCAGTTATCGGTCTCAAAAAGCAGACGTCATTCGGGTCTTCGGGCAGCGGTTGGTCGAGGGAGCTCGCGATAGGCAGTCGGCGTCGGAGTGTTTTCTGCCGGACTAGTAAATGATGATAATGTCGTTTTTTTGAAGTCTTAAACTCCACCGCGCAAGGTGACCTGAAGGGTCCTTCAAGTTAGCAAGCCAACACAAGGCGTGGTGGTGGTCGCTCACAACTTTGAAGGGCCTGCTGTAGAGGTAAGGACGAAACTGACGTCACCCAGCTGATGCGAGGCGCTCCTTTTCCGTTGTAGAGTAATGCTTTCTGCCTAGATGGCGACCGGCTAGCGTAACTAAGTACCCTTTCCAGTTCGTCAGTCCTCTGCTCATAGACGGCGCCGAGTTCCACGCTGCTTGCGTCAGTAGGCAATTCTGTTTCGGCGTTTTTGTCGAAATGCGCGAGTACTGGAGGCATCTGTAGGCGTTGTTTTAGTTCCCCAAATGCTTCCTTCTTCAGCGTTTCCCACTTGAACTCGACGTCAGTCCTCGTAAGGTTGGTGAGTGGCTCGACGATGCGGGCAAAGTTTCAGACGAAGCGCCTGTACTAGGCACAGTGGTCAAGAAATTGGTGCACGGTCTTCTTGTCGGTGGGAGGCGGAAATGCAGCGATGATGGCTGTCTTCTACTGATCTCGTTTTACTCCGTACTTGCTTATCACGTGGCCCAAAGACAAAAGTTCCTTGTTCTTGAAAGGGCACTTTTCTGGCTTTAGGATTAGTCCGTAAGTCTTGATGGCTTGAAGTACAGCTGCAAGGTGCCAAAGTCCCTCGTCGAAGCTCGAGGAAAACACAACGACATCATCCGAGTAAACGAGACATGTGTAACAGAACGAGCGCTAAAAATGGGCGCGCCGCCAAATTGTCGCAACGAAACGCCCGAGTGGCGCCGCGAGGTCAAAAGAAAAAGAAAACAAACATCAAAGGCTCCCCGGGGCGCGCGCTCTCCCCTCGGAAGCGTGGCTTCGCCGACGAACCTCCTCGCTCCACATCGGCGGCCGAGATAGCCCGCGAAAGTTCTAGAACGAAAGGGGCGTGGTCATACCGAGTTGAGTCATCGGCCGCGCTGGGAATTCCAACCGTCTCGCCCTCTTCCCAGCCTTCGCTGCGTATCGCGCCGACGAAATGACGAGAACCTTCTGGAATGTCGCGCGCAAGGTATTTAACCGAGCAGCCGAGATGAGAGATCAGGAGAAGACGGAAGTTAACGCCAGAGCGCGTAGGGATTCCGCCGTGTAGTCGGCGAAGGTTTTGTCCGTAGAGACAAAGCAGGAGATGAAGAGGATTTCCACCTGAGGGGTGACGACTCGAGCTGCAGGCAAGAGTGTGTGTTTACAGCTATCGAGCGAAGACGCGTGGCGACAGCTGCGTGTGTGAAGCCGACGTGTTCCGGCGAAGAAGTTTGAAGCTTGGAGAGTGGCCTATTGAAGACGGGAGGTTTCCTGGAAGAGAAACTTCGGCGAGGTTTCCTAGAAGAGGAACTTCGAGAGCTGCGGAAGGACAACAACGCTGGACTTTGAGTGAGTGATTCTCGGAAGAGTATCATCTAGACTTTGGTTCCAAGAAGTTTGGACTGAATAGGTTTTCTTTCCCTTTAGTCTTTAAGTGTCTTGGTTGTTCAATGCATGCGACTGCATTGTAGTGCGTATTGTTGTCTGTGTCCGTTGTTTCGAGAGTGGTTGATTGTACTTTGTAGTACGTTGTTTGATTGGTGACGTATTGTATGTAACTGTTGTGGAGTGTGCATTCTTGTGTATTGTTTTCGATCTGCCATTTTTGAGAATATAATATTTGTTTTGTTTATCAACTCTCGGCTCTGACTTGTTCTTTGGGCCACAACCGGCGTCCGCTGGCGCGCCGAAAAGGACCACTTCTAAATTGTCCACGCTTTCGTGGTGCGGTTCGTCGGGCCAATACTTCGGCCCTTGGAATTAGCCCGGCGATCACCTCCCCGAATTAACGGGACCGGTGTGACAATTAATCTGGCGTCCGCGACACAGGACCTTTTGGTGCGCAGTGTGTCCAAAGTAGTGAGAAAGAGCCTCGAGTTGTTGATAGTGCTTTCGGAACGATTTTGTGTGTTGTTCAGTGTTCTCGTTAACGAGTGCAGTGGAGTGTTCCGATAAACTGATTTAGGCAGATACATTTTACACGCGGCAAGACTTTGTTTGCGAGACACCATGGATCTAGAAAAGTTAGTAGCTCTTAGTGAGAAGATGGGTCTTTCTGGTGCCGAACTACGGAAGTGGGTAAGCCAGAAGGAGAAAGAGGCGGTGGAGAGAGATAGGTTGGCAGCTGAGAGAGCCAAGAAAGAAAAAGCAGCCGAGTTGGAGCGAGAGAGGTTGGCAGCCGAAAGGGCGAGAGAAGAAAAAGAGCTGCAATTAAAGTTGGAGCTGGAGAAAGAAAGAGTGGCAGCTAAGAGGGCGAAAGAAGAAAGAGAGGAAAGGGAACGGCAGTGACAGCACGAGATGGAACTCGAGCGGCTCCGTTTTCAACAGCGAAGTGAAACTCCCGTCCAAGCTAGAGTTGAAAGCAGTGAACGGGAGGACCACGGCTTCCGCTTGAACCCAAGCAAGCTGCTCGTAGCGTTTGATGAAAGGAAGGACGACATTGACGCGTACCTTCACCGATTTGAGACGATTGCGAGGAGCCAGAATTGGCCGGAGCATCAATGGGCAACTGCTTTGAGTACTTGCTTGAGTGGTGAAGCGCACAGTGTGTACGGTAGGCTGACGCCGACCAATGCAGCCAACTATACAAAGGTGAAAGCTGCTTTGCTGAAGCGATTTAGGTTTACTGTAGAAGGATTCCGGGACAGATTTCGGACAGGAAAGCCAGCTGATGGTGAGACGGCTACGCTGTATGCCGCCCGACTTTGCCATTATTTCGACAGATGCATTGAACTTTCAGGGACAGCACAGGAGTACGATGAGCTTAGAGAGCTCCTAATTAGAGAACAATTTCTTACTAGTTGCCACCCAAGCCTGTCGCTGTACTTGAAAGAAAGGAAGGCTGACTCACTCGAAGACATGCTTGAATTGGCTGATCAATTTTCGGAAGCGCAAGGTGGAACTAATTTGGCCAAGGTCAAGAAGGATTGTCCCGATGATTCGAAGAAATTGGCTCCCGAAGAAAAGAAGCGTGCACCAGAAAGCATTCCGCGATGTTTTCTGTGCAACCGAGTGGGTCATCGCGTGAAAAACTGTCGAACGATCTTTACGAGCCCTACGGTAGTAAAATGTTTCAAGTGTGGTCAAACTGGGCACAAAGCAGACGCTTGTCGGAACGGAGTGAGTCAAACTCACCAGGTATCCTGTGTGCAAGTGGCACCGAAATCTGATAATAATGCCGTCACCGATGGATTCGTAGAGTTGAAGAATGGGGAGAAAATTCCTATTGTGGGTGCGCTAATGTCAAAACAGCCAACCGGTGTTACGAAGGGAATGCCAACGCTGCCTGGAAAGGTTGCAGGCAAGAAGATTACGGTTCTAAGAGACACCGGTAGCTCCACGGTTATTGTGCGGAGAAATTTGGTACGGGAAAGTGAGTTGACAGGCAGAACGAAACCGGTCTGCCTAATTGACCGTACGGTTCGGATGCTTCCCGAAGCAGAGATTGAGGTTGAAACCCCGTACTTCAGCGGGAAGGTTACTGCTTTATGCATGACGACCCCCCTTTACGACCTTGTCATCGGAAACATAGACGGGGCGCGAGGACCGAATGATCCGGAATGTTTGGGAGAAGACCCTAAGATAGAGCCCTCGCCAACCCAGCGACCGCGAGATACAGTGGAGGAGCATCCCGTGACGGATCTCACTAGAGCCCAAGGTGAAGCCGCGGCGCAAGAGACAGTGAATGAAAAGATGATCGTGTTGAATGAGTTCACGCGCTGGGCAGCTGGACGTACGTCGGCACGACCCCAACCGACCGACAGTGTAAAGGAGACGGAGTCGGCCAGCCAGGCCAATTGTAGAGACCTGAACAAGCTGGTAAATAAACAGACCGGACCCGTCGAACGTCATGACCCGTTAGCAGGGTCGGAAGTGACAACGATGGCTGAGACGCGGCCTCAGATACCGTCGTTGGAAAAGGCTCGCCGAAAAAGAACAAGGAAAAACGAGAAGAGATCGAGGGAGCACCGCAAGAAAGGCCGCAAGCGCAGCTCGAAATACACAGGATAGGTGCTGAGGTCGAATCAGAATGTGTTTGGCAGTGCTGAGTGCCATATGTTGTGTTAATGTTGTGTTATCCTGTGTCACAAGTGTCGAAGTGTTTGTGCTGTGATGTGATGTATAGTGTTGTATAAGTGTTGTAATGAGAGAACCTTGTACATTTGTATTATTGGGAATGTGTGGTGGAGTGTTGTACTCATGTGCCTGTGGTTATATTTCATGTGTTGTGTAATTGAATTACAATGTGCAATGGTATTGAGGATCTATTCCGAATGTGACGTGTCATGAGCGACGGACTATGTTACAGTCTTTGAGTGCGTGGGCACTGTTCGCGCTCGTTTGTGTGGTTCTGAATATTATGAGATAATATTCTTAAAGTGGGGGGCAGTGTCACAGAACGAGCGCTAAAAATGGGCGCGCCGCCAAATTGTCGCGACGAAACGCCGGAGTGGCGCCGCGAGGTCAAAAGAAAAAAGAAAACAAACATCTAAAGGCTCCCCAGGGAGCGCGCTCTTCCCTCGGAAGCGTGGCTTCGCCGACGAACCTCCTCGCCCCACATCGGCGGCCGAGATAGCCCGCGAAAGTTCTAGAACGAAAGGGGCGTGGTCATACCGAGTTGAGTCATCGGCCTTGCAGGGCATTCCAACCGTCTCGCCCTCTTCCCAGCCTTCGCCGCGTATCGCGCCGACGAAATGACGAGAAATTTCTGGAAGGTGGCGCGGAAGGTATTTAATCGAGCGGCCGAGACGAGAAATCAGGAGGAGACGGAAGTGAGCGCCAGAGCGCGTAGGGATTCCGCCGTGTAGTCGGCGAAGGTTTTGTCCGTAGAGACACAGCAGGAGATGAAGAGGATTTCCACCTGAGGGGTGACGACTCGAGCTACAGGCAAGAGTGTGTGTTTACCGCTATCGAGCGAAGACGCGTGGCGACAGCTGCGTGTGTGAAGCCGACGTGTTCCGGCGAAGAAGCTTGAAGCTTGGAGAGTGGCCTATTGAAGACGGGAGGTTTCCTGGAAGAGAAACTTCGGCAAGGTTTCCTGGAAGAGGAACTTTGGGAGCTGCGGAACGACAACAACGATGGACTTTGAGTGAGTGATTCTCGGAAGAGTATCATCTAGACTTTGGTTCCAAGAACTTTGGACTGACTAGGTTTTCTTTCCCTTTAGTCTTTAAGTGTCTTGGTTGTTCAATGCATGCGACTGCATTGTAGTGCGTATTGTTGTCTGTGTCCGTTGTTTCGAGAGTGGTTGATTGTACTTTGTAGTACGTTGTTTGATTGGTGACGTATTGTATATAACTGTTGTGGAGTGTGCATTCTTGTGTATTGTTTTCGATCTGCCATTTTTGAGAATATAATATTTGTTTTGTTTATCAACTCTCGGCTCTGACTTGTTCTTTGGGCCACAACCGGCGTCCGCTGGTGCGCCGAAAAGGACCACTTCTAAATTGTCCACGCTTTCGTGGTGCGGTTCGGGGGGCCAATACTTCGGCCCTTGGAATTAGCCCGGCGATCGCCTCCCCGAATTAACGGGAACGGTGTGAGAACATGTCTGCAACTTCAATCCTACTATCACTGGGTCTATAACGCGTTGAAAAGTCGCAGTTGTAAAGATAAGACCGAAGGGCATGACCCTGAACTTGAAAAGGTCGTCTGGTGTTATAAACGCTGTTTCTTTTTTTCGGTGTCTCATGTCAACTTCGATTTGGCAGTATACAGTCTTGAGGTCCGTCGACGAAAAGTACTTGGTGTTGTGGAGTCGATACAAGGCGTCGTCTATCCGTGGGAGAGGATAAACTTTTTTTGTGTGTGTGATTTTATTGAAGTAGCGTTGATCGACAAAGAAACGTAGGGTTCCGTCATTCTTCACTAACACCACGGGTGACACCCACGGACTCTTAGATGGTTGGATGATGTCTTCGAGTAGAATTTTGTCGACTTGTCTTTTTACGGCCTCGCGTTCTGGAGTCGAAACTCTGTAGGGGCTGTGCTGTAGTGGTCTGGCGTTTTTCTCTGTTGATATGGGGGTTTTCGCGAATGTGGTCTGGCGAACTTTCGACAACGAAAAGCAGTCCTTGTATCGCAGGAGTAGGGCCTAGAACGGTTCTTGCTTACGCTTCGAAAGGCTCAAATTGACGTCAAAATCTGGGTGAGGAGTTTCATTGCGCGAAGTAGGTTGTGCAGAATCGGCGATGGCGAAAGCATTGGTGGCTTCCATTGCTTTGTCGATATATGCGACCGTTATTTGTACCTTTGCTCACGTGCTTGTACTCGTTGATGAAGTTTGTCAGCATAACTGTTGTTTTCCTTCCCGCAGCTCAGCGATTCTTCTTCCAACACAGTTTTTTATTATTTTTATTTTTTTTATTTAATAATACTGTCAACCCTCGCTTGAGGGTCATGACAGTAGGGGAGTACAATATGAGTACAAACAGAACACCACTAAGCAATAAACACAGGAAAACAGAATGGGCAGTACATCAACCATTACCAAAATAAGCATCAATTTCTCTGTCAAAAGTTTGCACATTGGTACTATTAATAACATGTTGGGGTAAAGAATTCCATTGTTCTATAACGTCCGGGAAAAATTACCACCGAAAGATGACAGTGCGAGTGCTAAAAGCTTCAATGGGGGCATCATGATTCAATCTAGTGCTACGTTTTCCAGGAAGGCGTATGTACTCGTCTTTAGGTATTTTGAATATCCCTTAGATTATACGAAATAATGTTTAAAGTTTTTGTTTCCGTCTTCGAATTTCCAGTTATTCTAAATTGCATGAATTTAGCATATCAGTTACTGAATCCCGCCTTCTATATCTAGAGCACACAAACCGAGCTGCACGCCTCTGAATACGTTCTAACTTGGTGACCAAGTGTTTCTGGTGAGGGCTCCAAACCACAGAGGCGTACTCCAGTCTAGGTCTAATATATGTGTGGTATGCAAGCAGCTTTACATGTTTCGGTGTTTTATGCATCTTTGCTCGTAGAAAACACAGTTTTTTAAATGACTCAGAACAAACCGATTCAATGTGATGGTGCCAAGTTAGGTTGTTCCTAATTGTCACCCCTAAGTATTATCGTGGTTGACCCATACGTGCTGATTGTCTTCAACACCACCTTCAAAATATTCCAGTTTTGGAACGCTGATGGAAACAATGACGTTTGAGCGAGGAGGGACGGTGACTTCTTCCAGCACAATGAGGGCATAGCTTCCTAATGGTGTGTGTGGCGGTAATGCTTTTTCTGTAGATAGTGTTATCGACTTTGTTCTCAGATCGATGACCGCATCATGGAGGCTCAAACAGCCCATTCCAAGAATGACGTCTATCAAGCAATGCAGCAGTATGACGAAGCTTGCGGGATAAATGGGGCTGGTAATGGTTACTTTGGCTGCGGGAATCCTGTAGGTATACTAGGTGACCCCCTGCTGTATGGATTTCAGGGACTTCTCAAGCGATCCTAACTTTCTTCAAGTTTGCGTCGAAAGTCCCACTGATGTTGGAATAGTCGGCTCTGGTGTCAATGAGAGCTGTTACGCAGTGCGCATTGATCAGAGTGTCGAGGTCGGTAGTTCGCCTGGTGGTGTGATTGGGTCGCGGTGTCGGATAACAGCTACGACAGTTTGCACCACTGTTTCGACGCTGCGTAATCAGTACTTGTTCTGATTGCAAAGTTTCGACGTCAGGTCTACGTTGATGTGACTGAGGGTTCTTGAAGTTTCGTAACAGCGTCGTCGTCTGTGGCGGAGGATCTTCGGTTGTTCGTCGTATATAGCAACCACCCCTCCATCGGTTGCTGTCCTTAGTTTTGCGAATACGGGCTAGACGACCGGCCCTGGGTCGGGCCAGGGTACACCTGGCGGTGAGGCGACATATAGCGACCTCGTGTAGGTGACCGCGAAGATGCTCGGGGCATCCACTGTGTTGCTGTAGGGTAGTCAGCTATGTCACGCGGTCTTCCACCCCGCTGTGGACGCGGCGCATTGATTGCGTAACCGCCAGTCTCATTCAGTGGTACTGACAGCAGTGGCAGGTGTGGCCAGCCTCTCCGCAGTAGTAGCACAAACGCCAGTAGTTGGAGGCGCGCCACAAGCCCACTTTGCTCGGAGCATTGCGCTGGCCGGCGGGTGTGTTATATGGTGTTGGCGGTGGTGGCGGCGGTGCCTCGCGACGAAATTGCGGTGGCGTGGCCTCTTGACGTGGACGTTGGGGCGGAGTGTAGCGTCGGGCAGCAGCTGCGTGGCTCATGGCTTGAGGTTGCGGTTGCAATGTCTCAGGAGTACCCATTTATTGCTGGATTCCCTCTCTGAGGATGTCTGCGATCGAGGAAACTTGGGGCTGGCATGACGGGAACATTCGGCGAAGTTCTTCGCGCACAACAGCCCTTATGGTCTCGCGCAGATTATTGGAGCATGGTAGTTGTATCTCTGGATAGCCTGGAGCCAAGCGGCGGTTAAAATATAGTGGGCACATTTCCATGGTTTTTTTTGTTTGTCGCTGCTTCTTAGAGGAACTTTTGAACGGTCTTCGGTGGGTTTGCAATGTTTTGTTTGACCCCACACATGAGAAACGAGCTTTATTCTCGTCCGGCATGTCCGCGTCAGTGTGACTTAACAGGCGGGTCATTTCTTCTGTGAAAATGGTAACAATTTCATTTGATAGCTGCCCCCGGGTCTCCAGCAATGTGGCGTCCCTCTCTTTGTGAGCGATGAAGACATCGCACGTTTGAAGCACAGATTCTCGATCTTTGAGCCAGGTCCTTTCGGTGTCTTTCAGGTAGAAGTACACAGGGCGAAACTTCTCTTCCGTGTCACAGTGGTTGGGGGCGGCCACGCGGTCATATGTCTCTAGCCAGGTCTCTGGGTCTTCGAAAGATGATCGAGGGAACTTATGGCTCCCTTGGCTGTAGTGCACGACGATCGCGGGCTGTGACGCAGTGGTTGTCATTGTCGCCGCAGTCGAGGTCATGGCCTTGGTCTTCCCCGCCTTGTCTTGTAGAGGGCCGTACTCCGGTGGTAGACCTTGCTGCCGGCGGCTTGTACGCTCCTCCTAGCTGGCGTCGATGTCTTTTCCGGGACCTGGGCTGGGTTTACGGCTTGACGGGGGCATCTGGTACATGAACGAAGCAGCACCTCCACCGGATGTCACAGGGTCATGACGTGAACGAAAGGAACAGACTGCGCGTCGAATATTAAACTGCTTATTCGGGCTGAACTTGTGGCCAGGTAAAGGGATAGTCAGATAAGAGGAAGACACTGGCACTGATAGCGGCGAGCAGAGTGTCGGCGTTCGATCAACTGACAAGCGGCGAAGCGTGTCGGCATTCATACACTTGCCATCGAACATTCCAGCGTTATCGCTTAGCGGCGACGTAAGTTCCACAATAATCTGAAATGTTCACGAAGAGGGCGTAATCTTAACAAAAATGATATACTGCATTCCTAAAACTTCTCGAGCGACGTACGCAGGGTTTTCGCTGATAACTGCGTACTGCATAACGGGGCGATAGAAAACTTGAGGAAGGAACGTGGCATTATGCTTCATGGCCTTGAGATATTGAAGTGGCGCCCTCTCGCGTGTGACGTCTGTTTGCGGACTAAGGTCTCAACCGCACTGCAGCAGCCACTGCTCCTGTGCGCGGATGGTCTGTTTCTGACAACAAATTTGTCGAACGAGCAACCCCGCGAGTGTGAACACCCAAAACGAATGCTATCGAGTTCAGATATGAAATTGTTTTAGTTGCGGCTCAATCGACAGGGCCAAAAAACCTTCCATATGGCCGACAAGGACGGCGACGCCGCCAACCGCATTTCTGGTAAGAAAATATGTGTGAATGTACCCACTCGTCCACTGCAGTTTCCGCCGTGCCATACTAATTAGTTTTGGTGTTTTGAAATTTCAATTAGCGTGTCTTTCTCTAGCAACTACAAGGATGTAGATGCGACTAGCGAAACGTCGTGGTGTCTCTTCGATGGCATGGTGGTGTAAGATGCAGGTCACGTGATTGAATGCGCTCAGCCGGTGCCGTCATTGGGGATCGCAGCACCGTCGCGGCTCTGTTTCTGCCAACACGCATACTTGTGAACCCACCACAAATCATCTCCGTGGTGATAGAGTGCTGAGAAATGGTAAAGTACTGCTCTGTGCCTCAGTGCGATTCTTCTGCCCGTGAAAAGGACGTTAGTTGTCGCAACAATCCTAAAAAAAGGGCACGCCTGTTCTTTTCTTTGCCTAACAATTTTAAAGAGAAGGGCACGCGTTTCCTTTTCCTTGGGATATTTTTTTCCGCAGTGCAACGATAGTAACAGTGAACCTTAAAATATGCGTCAAAATTGCCGATTTCTCCCAATCTGGCATTCGCGAACACATCCCTACTGAAACGTTCCGTATGAAATCTTACGGAAAATATATGGATTCCGTAACATTTCCTTATGCTACATACGGAAAAAATATGGAGTTTTATGGAAATATACGGAAGTTGTATGGCATTTACGGAAGGCTTCTTATGAAGTATATGGAAGGATAAGGAAATTGTATGGCGTATACGGAAAGCTTTTTATGGAGTATACAGAAAGATAAGGAAAATGTATGGCATATATGGAAGGCTTTTTATGGACTATATGGAAGGATAAGGAAGTTTTATGGCGTGGATGGAGTGAGTTTTATGGCAAATATGGAAGGATAAGAAAACTTATGGAGCATACGGACAGTTCATTATGGAAGATATGGAAGGATAAGGAAAGCGTATGGAGTGTACAGAAGCTTTCATAAGGGAAATGCAGAATTTAAGGTCTTACGGAAATATACAGATTTTGTAAGGTGCTTGCGAAACTGTGCAATAGTGTATGAAAGGCATGTGGATTGTTGCAAAAATGTGGAAACTCTACAGTTGTTGTCACATTTTCAGCAGGAAATCCGAGCTCTATAATGTTATAAATGAATGCACAGTGACATATATAGTACAAAAGAATAACGCAGGCTAGTCTGTGTTGTCAGTCACTGCTGTTCGCCCTTTTTCAGAATGAATACAACTTCTGCAGATGACCAGGTGCTAAAGTCTGTCCCACGAAAAATGTGTCATTCACAAGGAATGACAATAACTGTCATTTTACTTGCATGATGTCACACGAAAACAAATCAAGCAAGAAAAGCATGACTTCAAGGGCTCGTTTTTTGGTAGAAACAATAATAATGAGAACTAAATTCAATGTGAATGATCTTGTCAATAATAATGAAACTGTTCTCATTAACATTGGCAAAGAGAAATGTCATTTTAAAATATCGACCATGAGCTTAGTTCTCCTGAGCACCGACAAAAGAAATGAAAATCTATGAAAACTAATTGCATGTAGCCTAAAAATAATTTTTTATTGATAGTATGTGCTCCTACAATATAAATATAGCTATACACAACTTGCCACAGCTTCACGACAGAAACGAGGTAGGGCCAGAGGGAGTGGTCAGAAAAATAATTAAGTATGAGAGCACGACTGATATGTACGGACACATAATGGTACTTATCATTGATGCACGGATGGTCGTGTATAGAGCCGGGTCGTTTTGAGATTTTCAAAAGCATTGTCAGACCAACATGCAGATTACGCTTCAATTGTAGTGCTACATAAGACACAACTTATGGGCCAGCTTCAATAAATAAGAAGATTATAGGTTAAACACTTGCTTTAAAATATATCATATTGTCGCGGGTTATAAATGACAGGGGGTTTATTTAAAAACACAGACAGTAGGACTTGTAGAGACACTCTCAGAGAAGGCCGCTAAGATTGTCGTCTTCTTCACTCTGCTGCGCTGCGTCTCTCCAGCGAATCCGCGTTCTTCGTTGTCGTCGCTATCTCGCCGCTAAATGCAGCTATGCACGCGGCATTACCCTCCCGCCAGAGTGAGCGTCGTCCCGACGCTCAACAGTTAGAGATGTGGCCATCGAGTGTTTGCATCACTGAGAGTGGTAAAGTTTCATGCGGACCACGTGCACTGTCTCAGGCAGATGCTGGCGACGTTTTGAACAGGAGGAGGCGTCGGGCACGACTTCGTACGTCACGTCGCTAAGACGACGCAGAACCTTGTAGGGTCCGAAGTATCGGCGTAGAAGTTTCTCTGAGAGGCCTCGTCGTCGTACAGAAAACCAAACCCAGACTCTATCTCCTGGTTGATAGATGACGAATCGATGGCGAAGGTTGTACCGTTGGGCGTCAAGTTGCTGCTGGTTCATTATTCTGACGCGGGCAAGCTGCCTTGCTTCTTCGGCGCGCTCGGTGAAGTCTGCGGCGTCTGTCTCTGAATCATTGCAATCGTAAGGCAGCATGGCGTCAAACATTGTCGTAACTTCTCTGCCATGAATTAGTGCGAACGGCGTCATTTTTGTTGTTTCCTGGCGCGCCGTATTATACGCGAATGTGGTGTACGGCAATATTTGGTCCCAATTCTTGTGTTCTACGTCGACGTACATGCAAAGCATGTAAGCGATTGTCTTGTTAAGTCTTTCTGTAAGCCCATTAGTTTGTGGGTGGTAAGCTGTCGTCTTCCTATGCACTGTGCCACTGAGCGTAAGCACAGTGCGCAAAAGCTCGGCTGTAAACGCGGTACCTTTGTCTGTTATGACGACAGCTGGAGCACCATGTCTCAGAACAATGTTCTCAATGAAGAACTGAGCCGCTTCAGCTGCAGTGCCACTCGCGATTGCCTTGGTCTGCGCGTATCGGGTGAGGTAGTCCGTCGCCACTATAACCCATTTGTTGCCGCTGTCCGATGTTGGGAATGGGCCCAGCAGATCCATTCCGATTTGAGAAAACGGGGTTTCTGGCACGGGCGCAGGATGTAATAGCCCAGCGGGTTTGACAGGTAGTACCTTGCGCCGCTGACAGTCAATGCATGTTCGGACGTAATGTTTAACCTCTGCTGCGATTCTTGGCCAGTAATAATTTTCTTTGATGCGTGTCAGTGTTCTGGTGAAGCCAAGGTGGCCCGCAGTGGCTTCGTCATGGCAGGCTTGTAAAATTTCGCTGCGGAGAGCTCCAGGAACTACCAGCAGATAGCTTCTACCTGTTGATGAAAAGTTCTTTTTGTACAGAATTCCGTCCCGTAAACAGAATGACGATAAGTTCTTCGAAAACACTCTTGGTGCATTGGCGGCTCGTCCGTTCAAGAAATGTATAAGCGAGTTGAGCTCCCGATCATCTTGTTGTTGCCGAGAAATGATAGCTGCATCAACAACTCCTAAAAAACCTGGGAAATCATCATCCTCTATAGCCGGTGACTCAATCGGTGACCTTGACAAACAGTCGGCGTCTAAGTGTTGCCTTCCGGACTTGTACACTACGGCCATGTCGTACTCTTGGAGCCGTAAGCTCCACCGTGCTAAACGTCCAGATGGGTCTTTCATGTTGGTCAACCAACAAAGAGAGTGATGGTCGCTTACGACTTGGAAAGCGCGGCCATATAAGTACGGGCGGAACTTCGCAACTGCCCAAACGACGGCCAGACACTCCTTCTCCGTTGTTGAGTAGTTGGACTCGGCACGTGTCAACGTTCTGCTAGCGTAGGCAACCACTCTCTCCACACCATCTTGGCATTGGACAAGAACAGCACCTAGGCCCACATTGCTGGCGTCTGTATGTATGGCTGTTGGTGCATTCTCGTCGAAGTGAGCGAGGACAGGTGGAGTTTGTAGACGCTGTCGCAGCTCGTTGAATGAAGCTTCTTGCTCTTCACCCCATACAAATGCGATGTCTTCCCTTGTAAGGCGGGTGAGTGGAGAGGCGATGTGTGCAAAGCCTGCTATAAACCTCCGGTAGTAGGCGCAGAGACCCAGAAAATGCCTGACCGCTTTCTTATCAACAGGCCTTGCGAACTTTGCGACGGCTGCTGTTTTATCTGGGTCAGGCTTCACACCTTCGCGACTGATCACGTGTCCCAGAAACTGGAGTTCTTCGAAGCCGAAGTGGCATTTTTCCGGTTTGAGTGTGAGTCCAGCGGACCGTATGGCTTGAAGGACTGACAGTAGCCGCTTTAGATGCTCTTCAAACGTGGCCGAAAAAACGATCACGTCGTCGAGGTACACAAGGCATGTTTTCCATTTCAGGCCGGACAGAATGGTATCCATTAGTCTCTGAAACGTGGCTGGGGCTGAGCATAGACCGAAAGGAAGGACTTTGAATTCATAAAGCCTGTCTGGCGTCAAGAAGGCGGTCTTTTCTCGGTCGCGCTCATCTACTTCTATTTGCCAGTATCCACTTTTAAGGTTCATTGACGAGAAGTAGCGTGCATGCCGTAGCCTGTCCAAAGAGTCATCGATCCGTGGTAATGGATAAACGTCTTTTTTTGTAACATGGTTCAGCTTACGATAATCGATGCAGAAACGCAAGCTGCCGTCTTTTTTTTCACGAGTGCCACTGGAGATGCCCAAGGACTTTTTGATGGTTGGATAACGTCATCCTCTAGCATCTTCTTGACTTGCTGCTGGATTACCTCACGTTCTTTCTGAGCGACGCAATAAGGGTTCTGTCGGATCGGTCTTGCTGTGTCTTCCGTAATTATACGATGCTTAGTCAGAGGCGTTCGACCCACTCGTGATGTCGATGAGAAGCAGTCCTTGAACTGGTCGAGCAGCTCCATAAGACGGCATCTTTCAGTCGGTGTTAGACTCGGACCGATATCAACTGGTGGTGTATGTGGAGGTGATTGAACTGTGGCTTCCCCTTGCATTAGAAGACAGTCGTGAGAGTAGTCCAGCTCTTCGAGGTACGCCACAGCCGTGCCTTTACCGATGTGCCGGTGCTTATTCGTGAAGTTTGTCAGAAGCACGTCTGCGCGCCCATCCACTAAGCTGACAATACCGCGAGCGATGGCGATGCCTTGGTGAAAAAGAAGGTCAGCGATGCGTTCGACTATGGCGTCTTCATTACAGTGCACGGTGCAACACACGGAAACAAGACTACATGACAGTGGTGGCACGCAGACGTCGTCGTCGACCACACGTAACACCCTGGGTTCTTGGTCTGGATCAGTGGTCACAGACTTGTCAGCGGCAAATGTGATCACACCGTCGCGTATGTTGACCACAGCACCGTACTCTCTTAAGAAGTCCATTCCCAGAATCATAGGTTTGCAGCACTCCGGTAGGATCAGAAATGTGGCTACAAAAGCCACATTCTCAATAGTGAGTCTTGCTGTACATTTTCCCGTGGGAGTCATTATCTGGCCTCCAGCACTTCGGTTATAAGGGCCCGTCCATTCCATCCTGACTTTCTTGAGTTCATTTGCCAATCGTTCACTCATTATGGAGAAGTCTGCACCCGTATCGACTAAGGCCGTCACTTCAACGCCGTCAATCATCACAGCAAGGTCGGCAGTCACAGTTTTTTCGGCGAAGTCTTCATCGTCGTCTCTCACGTGTTTCGGCAGCAGTGGGGGTTTTTCGGCAATTCGACGGCTTGCAACCTTCCCCCCAGAGGTCGCTGCTTTCAGTTTCCCCGTCGTGGGCTGGGAGACCGACCTCTGACGGCGTCAGCAAAACTACGGCGGCTTGGTGAACCAAAGCGAGCCGGTGATGGTGACCGCGTCCGGAAGGTAGAAGAGCCTTCCCGCCTGCCAGCCTGGTCGTCGTCGATGGGGGCACGGCTTTCGTCGAACTGTCGGCGCGTAGCTGTAGGCGCACTACCGCGGTATTCAGCTCGGCGATGTGGGCAAAAACGGCAAATGTGCCCTGGCTCTCCACAGTTGTAGCAGAGTGGTCGACGATCCGCAGTGCGCCATATGTCGGTCTTCCGCATATAGGGTCGCCTGACAGAATCCTGCTGAGCCCAGGCTGCCTCAGGATACGGTTCGAGGTACTGCGGCGCTGGCATGGGCGTGGGTCGACGAATAGCGTCTGCATAGCTGTATCCGTTCGGCTCGTACGATACTTCTGGAGCCAATGGACGACGAACAGCATCTGCATAGGTATACGAGTTTGGACGGTGCGGTGGAGCGGAATATTGCTGAGGAGAGGCAAACGCTTGTCGAAGTTCATGGCGAACTATTTCAGTGACGGAGGCTACCGTGGACTCCTGCTGCGGGGGCGCCTGTGACTGCAATGTGTATTTTGCGTTCTCCTTCGCGATCTCCTCACGCACGATCTGTCTAATCAGGTGGCGTAGAGCAAACTCGTCGTTTGCGGTAAGTGCGGCGGCGCCTGCAGCTGCGCCGGTGGCCGGGCGATCAGACTGTCGGTACCGTTGCTGCAGCGCACGCTCTATTGCGGTGGCCTCCCTGGTGAACTCGTCCACTGTTGTCGGCGGATTGCGCACAAGACCAACAAATAGCTGCTCTTTGACGCCCCTCATGAGATTGGTTAGCTTTCGAGCCTCGGGCATGTTGGGGTCCGTGCGGTGGCACAGGCGCACCATATCCTCAGCAAACATGGCGACGCTTTCATGCAGCTGTTGGGTGCGTCCTTCAAGAAGGCGTTGTGCGTTTTCGCGTCGGTCCGCGTTACCGAAGGTGTCAAGAAACCGACGACAAAACTCCTCCCATGTCGTCAATGTTCCCTCCCGGTTTATAAACCATGTCTTCGCGCCGTCTTCAAGGGCGAAGTATACGTGGAAGAGCTTTCCATCAAGACTCCAGTAGTTCGATTTAGCTACCCGTTCGAACTGCTCAAGCCAGTCTTGTGCATCTTCGTTCGGCCGGCCATGAAATGGTTCAGGAATGCGCATATTCTAGACCGTCACCTGTGCAGGACTCCTTGCCATTTCTTGAGTAGGGGTGGTTGTCGGAAGTGTTGCTCCCTTTAAAAGGCCAAATTCTGGTTCAAGACCTTGAAGGCGACGGCTTGAGCGGTGCACAGGTGTCTCCACGCGTGGCTGTCTCGTAGGGCTGGACTCGGGGCTTCTCACAGGGGTGCTGATCATGAGGTGGTAGTACCCAGCTCCTCCACCAGTGTCGCGGGTTATAAATGACAGGGGGTTTATTTAAAAACACGGACAGTAGGACTTGTAGAGACACTCTCAGAGAAGGCCGCTAACATTGTCGTCTTCTTCACTCTGCTGCGCTGCGCCTCTCCAGCGAATCCGCGTTCTTCGTTGTCGTCGCTATCTCGCCGCTAAATGCAGCTATGCACGCGGCAATATCATGACTGCATGGACGCATATACAAGCTATGTAAAGCGCAATAAAGTGAGGACGCATGAGCTTCCCTTGATGCTTCAGAGGGGTGCGGCGAGCGAGAGCATGCGACGGACGCGAATCACATCGGCTCCGGCTCAGGTTCAATTTCAAGAAGAATTTCTTCCTGGCGACCTGTTGCAACGATAGGAACTTGTTCCTAGCATCACCACTGTCAAGCCTATACTAGACTTCAACCTGTGAGTGTGCTTTTAAACGTTTTAACGCTTTCGAAAGTTCTTGAAGAGGTCCACCTTGCTAACCCTAACAAGGCGGAGACGCGGCTTGGACGGAACGCCGCCCCGCTCTACAGCGGATGGTGAGCGTCTCTGGGAGCGTCGCAGCCGACGAGAAGCACTCAATGCCCTTTCGCTCCACGGACCACATGATGGATACGCAGACCAGTCAAGACGCCGATACGCAGGTGAGCGATGAGCACAACGCAAATCCATGGATCACTGTTACCAAGAGAGCGAACAAACGCCGACAGCTGCAACCCCATACCGTACCGACTCAACAGCTGCCCAGCACGCCGTCTGAGCCCGCTCTACGCCAGAGCCGGCCTAAGACGCGTCTACCAAGACTCCCACCACTCCCTGCCGAGGACTACAAGCTAGCAATCCGTCCCCATGGTGGATTAAATCTCAGCAAGGTTAGCCTCAAGACATTACTTCTCGCCGTAGTTCATGCCGCAAATATACGCAGTGAGAAGCCTGATATCAAGCTTCGAGTTGACGCAAATCAAAATGTGCTAACAATAAGCACCTCATCTGAACACATCGCCATGGCACTTGGACAAATCACCAAAATTACAGTGCACGCAGCAACCTACGACATCACCTCTTATGGTATTGCGCCTGATGATTCGTGCAAAGGGGTGGTCAACAGAATAGGCCATGAAATCACACCAGACGACTTTCTGACAGAAGTTGAAGTACCGGGCTACGAGGTCCTTACGTGCAGACGCCTCGGCAACACCGGAGCAATGGTGCTCACATTTTGTGGCAAGCGAGTCCCTTTTTTCGTGAACGCGTACGGACAGGCTCTCCGCTGCTACCTCTACAAACGGACTATTCCCCACTGTGGAAAGTGCAACAAAACTGGACACCGCGAGGATGTGTGCCCACAGCCTCTTGACACACCGAAATGTCGAGTGTGCGGGGATTCACTATCACCCAACAACCACGAGTGCCGCCCTTCTTGCATGCTTTGTGGTGGCGACCACCCGACGGCTGCCAAACCATGCCCAAAGCGGTTTTTGCCACCTGTCGACCGACGCAAACCACCCCGGTCAGCTACTCCCACCAAGAAGGCCCAGTCACCATCTCCCAGCCCCGGACGGCAGAGCAGTGCGTCAGGGAGTGCAGCCAGGCGAAGGAGCCATTCCAGGGATAAGTCGGGGCCCAAGCGAGGAAACTCGTCATCACGGAGTGGTTTCGCTGGCCAGCCGGAATCTCAAGGCTGGCACATGGACGGTACAACGCATCATCATGGCCAGCAAAGCGGTTCCCACAAGAAAGCACAAACGGTAAGCTGGGCAGGGCAGTTCCCTCCTCTCCCTCCCTCTCCACACCAGTCCCACTTTCTCACACAAACATCAACCCAGGAAAGAACACCACAACCAACGCCACCTAGAGTACCACAACCCATGTCAGTAGACACTCAGATTCACCCTGACATGTCGTCAACTACGGCACGATCCGACTATTGCACACGAGAGGCGTTGAACGAAATGGCTACTTCTTTAAGGAACGAATTCGCAACTATGATGCAGGTAGAAATGTAGAAAATGAAGGATAGCATTACGGCGGAACTAACAGCTCCACTCCAACAATTGATCCAGCAGGCCCTGCAACCTGCTGTCCAGCAGACTGTAACGGATGTTAAACAGCAGATATCGGCTGCACTTGGCCAACTTGATGTTTCGCCATCTGCACCAAAACGCACCACGTCTCCGACACGTGAAACACAGCGACCGCATCCTTACATATGCCCCTCCCGTTTCCTATCACCGTCCCGAAAAACCGTCCCAACAGCCGCAGCTGCTGCAGTCCCGCTTCCCACCACCCTCCACCAAGAGTTAGCACAGTCCGAAATGCCTCCATGTACTACCGAGGCCCCGCTATTGCATGATCATGGCGAGAAACCGTAGGTCAACGCGTGACACCCCTGAACTCCTGCGTGTGTGGCAGTGGAATTGCAGGGGGTACCGTTGGAAACGCGGAGCTCTAATGCAATTCATTGCGACGCAGCAGATTACTCCCGATGTCATAGCGTTACAAGAAGTACAATGTACCCCTACGCTTCCGGGTTACACCACATACACGGACGTAACGAACAATACACCACATCGCACAGCTACATTAGTTTCTAAGCATGTCACTGTCATAGAACACACGCTTCAAAGCACCTCCATCTCACACGTACTTCTCGAATTAGTCCCGTGCTCTCGTTCCAGTAGCAGCCTGTACGTGGAGGGGGGCGCTGCGAGCGCTCGATGGTGACAGACGCACTCCACATCGCCTCCGTAGATTTTCTGCTATTTCTGCGGACATCCACCTTGGTACCCCTGAAACTTGGATTTATCGTCACCGCCAAGTTCTCCGCTTCGCCTAGACAACACCTTCGTCCAGGTGGGTCCAGTTTTGACAACTTGAGGGACGTCCTTCACTCCCGGCTACAACGCCGCCTCGCTAAGGGCTCTCAGCCCGGCGATGGCGGCCGCTAACGTGGTTACGGGCTATGATCCTACCTCAAGCCAAATGTTGTCCATGGAGATTTCATCCTCCGAAAACACCATGCCATCAGAAGATGAATACCTCGACGACATGGTGAAACTGTGGCAACGCAAGCAAGCGAAATCGAAGTCTGCGTCTCAACAACAACGAGACGCCACGGCGGGCCACCATTCCCCAGCCTTGCAAGGAACGCCGGCGCGCCATCCCTCCGGCGGTGTGCCTACCTCTGCTCCGTCCTCGCAGCCAGCGAAGCAACGCAAGTGGCGTCCGCGTCAAACTCCTCGCCTCTCTCGCGACGACTACATCGTAGTGCTGAAACCTCGCGTTCCCTGCGAGCTACGCACATTTGTCCCGGCCGATCGCGCGGGCGACGCCATCCGCAGCTACCTCGGCGACCGGACTACCACGCAAATTCAGGTGTGGCCAATCTGGGAACAGAACATCTTGGTCTGTAGCACCACCATTTTGCCTATGGCACAGCGACTCCTCGGGGACTTCCAGCTGCAAGTGGGGGATCAGCAGCTGCCCGTTCGAGGCCACGCCAAGGCACCAGGGGATACATGCAAGGGCGTCATCAATGTAAACCCTGCTGAAAGCCCGGAAAAGATAAAGTCTGAACTGTATTGGCCTCAAGGTACTATCCTTGCGGTCCGCAAACTCGGAGATTCCGCGGCGGCGGTGGTGACTTTCGAAGGCACGAAGTTACCCCGCTTCCTCTTCTACCACTGCGTGGCGACGTATATCCGCGCCTATAAGAAAACGGTCCCTGGATGCACCAAGTGCGGTACCATCGGTCATCGACCACCTCAGTGCCCTCACGCCGCTCCAACCCAGTGTGCCAAATGTGGAACCCCCGCACCTGCAGGTCTCAATGCCCATGACTGCCACCCCAAGTGCCTCCTCTTCCACGGCGCCCATGAGACTGGGACCAGTGGCTGCACGGCAAAATACCGAAAATATCGGAAACGCAAGCAGCCCTCAACATCTCCTCGAGGGACCACCTCATGTTCGTCACAGCCAGACAGCAGCACAAACCTGCATCATTCGGCTCCACCACTCCACACCGACTCTCAAGCATTCCCACCGCTCGAAGCACCAGCGGCGGTACCTCAGGTGAGCAGTTCGGCAGGGAAAGCTGCTTCTAAGCCTCTCTCACCCCCTTCTGTCGATCCTCCTTCTCCCGAACTTGCGGCCCTTCGCCAGCAAGTTGCGGCACTTCAAAAGCAAAATTCTCTTTTAACTAAACAACTCGAACTCTTAAATAAGCGACTTCAACCCCAACAACAGTGTACTGCAAGGCCATCCGGTATTGCCTCCTCTGTCCAGGCGGCTACGCCAGCTACGTCCAAGCTTAGTCCTTGCGCTAAGTCCACTCCCATTAAACCGCCGGTTCAAGCAGCCATGTGTACTCCAGCACACGGAACCGGTGCCACATCTACTCCAGAAGCTCTTGAGGCTCCTGGGGCACCTCAGGTTCTCTTGCCCGCTAACCAAACTCTCCCTAGCGAAGAGCACACCCCGTGCGTAGAGGAACGCCTCACGCGCGTCGAAGCTTCGATTAATCACCTCCTCACCAGCTTCTCGGTCCAACGCATAGTAGTAGAGGTTACCCAGGCTATTCAAGCCTGGGCAATCACCCAGTTTCAACCCAAGGCATCGCGTTCCCGCTCCTGCTCGGTGAGCAGTGAGGGTACAGCTCCACGGCGTCGTCGTAAGGTGGCTACCACCACCCCGCCGTCGGACAATCCGGCCTCCGTGCCCCTCCCTGCCTCTGAGGATTCCGAGCGGGACATGGAGGACCAAATATAAAACCTAGGACAGTCACGATGGCTACCAATCGTACGTCCCGTTCAAACATTGCGTCTAAATTCGAGATCATACAGTGGAACCCTGGAGGCTTCGGGAACAGGCGAAAACGTTCACATCTTTCCCTTTTCCTCAGCTCACTTGGCTCTCAGCCGGCCGTCTTGGCGCTCCAAGAATCTGGCCCTGCTCCATCCCTTTCTGGATACTGCTCCTATGTAGGCGGCACCACCACATGCCTCCTCGTGCATAAAGCTTACACGGCGATACAGATCGACCTCGATCTGGATCTTCCTTACGACTACTGCATGATATCAGTGCTGTCTCAGCGGAGGGGCCAACCATCAATACATATCTTAAACGTGTACTGTCCCCCTCGCCTTGCGAGGGCTTCGTTTGCGCATCTCTTCCATCGGGCACTGCGTATAGCGGCCCGACAACCACTGGTGATCCACTGAGCCTGACGCTTCTGAGGTTGACGCTTCTGAGCCGACAACCACTGAGCCTGACGCTTCTTACCGATCCGGCACAACCCACACGTTCCGGCAACTCGGTCACGCGAGACACATGCCCCGACCTCTCCCTCACCCGTCACATCCGCGATGCTACATGGGAAAATTTAGGCGAAAACCTAGGCAGCGATCACTTTTTACTCCGCATTTTGTTCACACCGCGGCAGAAAATGCGCCAACACTGGGGCCAAGCCCGTCTCACCGATTGGACTCAGTTCAGAATGCAACCATTCCCCGTCAGCCTCTCCTCGACCGAATATGCAGCGTGGGCATCATACGCCCTTCATATGAAACAAGCGAACACTCGCACCCTTGCAACCTCTAATTTGACTCCTGCGATCGATCCACACCTCCTACATCTTTGGCACGCTCGCCGCGGGCTCATAAGGCGCTGGAAACGCAACAAACTTAATCGGAAACTTCGCGCTCGCATTGAGGCGCTCACTGCAGATGCGGCCGCATACTCCGCACAACTTTCCGATGCTAACTGGGCAGACACCTGTTCGAAGGCTGCAAACAAGATGAGCTCTAAGAGTGCGTGGCGACTCTTTAGAAGCCTTCTCGATCCCTCCACCACCAGGGGAGAAACGCAACGCCAGCTCCACCGTGTTCTGCATGCATTTCAGGGCACTACGGATGAACTCGCGCCAGAACTTTGTGACCGCTACATCTGCCGCACAATTGATCCCGCAGGCCCAGCATATACGTATTCCGGCGCCCCTAACACCGACCTCGACGCCCCATACACGCTTTCTGATTTACGATTTGCACTCACGAAAATGCGACGGGGCACGGCCCCTGGACGCGACGGAATCACAGTATCGCTCCTGGCAAATCTTCCCGACCAAGCACACCTCTCGCTACTCCAGCTTATAAATTCGATATGGGCCGGTTCTCCGCTTCCAACGGAATGGACCACATCGGTCGTGACATTCATTCCCAAATCGGCAAAGTCCATTAGTATTGAGGCACTGAGACCCATCTCACTTACGTCTTGCGCAGGCAAACTCATGGAAACCATGGTTCGCGAACGCCTTTCAGCCTACTTGGAGGCCAGGAGCACCTTTGCCGACACGATGTTTGGCTTTCGCCCGCATCTGTCGGCGCAGGAAGTCCTGCTCCAGCTTCAACACGATATCATAGAGCCGACTACTATGCGCCATAACGATAAAGCCGTGCTCGCTCTCGATCTCCGCGGGGCTTTCGACAACGTCAAACACAGCACTATACTCACTAACCTGTCTACCACAAACTGCGGGCAGAAGACTTTCAACTACATTCGCGCCTTTCTATCACATCGCACCGCCTTCATTCGCCTTAATTCTACCGAACATGGCCCGTACTTATTAGGCACGCGGGGTACACCTCAAGGGGCAGTCCTGTCTCCTCTGCTTTTTAACCTGGCGATGATGAACCTCCCCTCTCTTCTAAGCGAGGTCGAGGGAATACAACACGCACTATATGCGGACGATATCACAATCTGGACCAACACCGGCTCCTTAGCGCAAATCGAAGAACGCCTGCAAAAGGCTGCCCTTCTGGTGGACGCCTACGCAGGTTCATGCGGCCTGGAGTGCTCTCCAGCTAAATCGGCTCTTCTTTCAGTCTCTCCGCTACCGCCGCCTCAAATTTTTCTTCCGTCCGGGCCCGTCCCGGCAGTGCAAAATATTCGGGTTCTTGGCCTTCACCTCACATCGTCCTTGGATCCAAAGGGCACAATAGCAGGCCTCAGACGCACCAGCGAACAAGTGAGCCGCATGATACGGCGAGTTTCTACTAAGCGCGGCGGCCTTCGCGGGTCTCAGTCCCTCCGATTGGCCCACGCGTTTGTGACCAGTCGCGTCCTCTACGCCTTGCCTTACCTTCGCCTGCGTCGTCGACACGAGCACCAGCTGGACGTCCTTCTTCGTTCAGTATACAAACGCGCTCTGGACCTACCTATTGCAACTTCCAACAGCCGATTCACGGCTCTGGGGGTACACAACACCTTTGCAGAGATGCGCGAAGCTCATCGCGTTAACCAAATCAATCGACTGTCGCAGACGCCTTCAGGGCGCTGTCTTCTACACAGACTTGGCCTTAACCCGATATCTGACAGACCCTCTGCAGCCGGTACCAGAGCTCTGGCGTCAAAAGCTATGGGCGGAACCTCTACCCCGTAATATGAACCCTGACCTCCATCCTGGCCGTAGACTAGCACGCGCCGCGGCCCTTCATACGCGACACTCCGATCGTCCTGGTGTTTTCTACGTGGACGTCTCGGGTCTCTCCCCCTCGGGTCACTTTACGGCTGCCGTGATTACAGAGGGCAAACACGTAGATGGCCTCTCCTTTCGAGCAGACACAGTAACGCACGCTGAAGAGGTTGCCATAGCTTTGGCCGCCTCTCACCCTGCCTCACGCACCATCCTGACGGACTCGCGCTCGGCCTGTTCTCAGTACCTTCAGGGTTCCATTGCTCCGCTGGCGGCTAGCCTACTACAGGCAGCCTCTTGGCGCTTTAACCCTCATCCCATTCGTATAGTGTGGACCCCAGGCCACTCGGGCCTGCCCGGCAACGAGGCGGCAAATGCCGCTGCCCGCGCTTCTCCTGTCCGGGCCGTTGCCCCTCCATGTCCCGAGACGGAATCTGGCAATACCAACCTGACGCGCTTTCGCGAAATTTTGGCTTATTACCGGGCTTCGCGCCGCCTCTACCCGGACCCCGCACGCGGTTTGGAGAAAGCGGACGAACGACTGCTACGCCGCCTGCAGACGAACACCTTTATCAGTCCGGCGGTCGCCAGGCACTTTTTGCCGGAAATCAATGGCACCTGCTCGACCTGTCATGTGCTCGCCGACACATATCACGGCGTAGCATCGTGCCCAGTTAATCCCGTCCCTTTCTCATCCCCTTTTCCTATCCCAACTAGAGAGGCTTGGGAGGAGCGCCTGCTCGGCTGCTCTACCTTGGCTGCACAACGCTCCTTGGTGGAGCGCGCACGGGCAGCTTCCAGCTCCACTGGCGTCTCGGAATAGGGTCTTGCCACTCTAGCACGCCGATGGGCCACGTCGGCACTCTCTAGTAAACTTTTTCTGAAATTAATGTTTTTTTCCACCACCACTACCACCACCTGTACGTGCTTAACGTTTACAGTGCACCTAACGCCAGGAACGATGACTTCAGTAATCTATTCACATAAATCTGCAAGTTGGGTAAACAAATAGTTATTGTAGGAGATTTCAATGCCCCCATCCGGCTTAGGGCTACGCAACAGAAACACCTAAAGGCCGACAATTGCTAGCAACAATTGGCATAACTTCTGTGATCGACTCAACGGCTCACTAAGTACACCTCAAACGTGGCGTATACTCCGTGCTCTTTTAAATCCCACGCAGACAAAATCACACACTGCTAACGCAATCCGCACCATTCTCCACAAATCAGGGCTCGACGATAACACTCTGCTGCACACCTTAAAGCAACACTATGTATCCACGGGCCCCCGTCCCGCCTACCGTGATTATCCACACGTACACGATACGCCTCTAGATGAGGACATTACAGAAGCAGAGGTTAGGGCAGCTTTGCAAAGCATTAAGCGCAACACAGCACCCGGTACAGACGGGATTACGTACACACTTCTGCGTAATTTAGATGACCAGTCCATCGAATATTTAACCGCTTTTTACAACGAACATTGGAAAAACGGCACGCTACCACAGGAGTGGCGACACGCAGAAATCATACTTATTCCAAAGCCTGGCAAGCCGCTATCCCTCCAGAATCTTCGCCCTATATCCTTAACTTCATGTGTAGCTAAACTCTTTGAATGCGTTGTTCTCTCTCGACTACAACCATTTCTCGAAGACAATCACTTTTTTCCTGATACACTATTCGGCTACCGTCCTGGTATCTCTACACAGGACGTATTATTACAGCTTAGGAGGACGTGTTGGATAGCCCCACTTCGAACCAGGTCCGAGCTATTCTGGCCCTGGATCTGAAGGGTGCTTTTGACAACGTCTCCCACGACCTTATTCTTGACAATCTCGCTTCATCTCAGTGTGGCTCACGTATCTACAATTACGTCATGTCCTTTCTTTCTGACCGCACGGCCACTATTGGGATTGGAGACCTCCGTTCGGACGTCATTCGTCTCGCAGGCAGAGGAACACCACAGGGCTCGGTTCTCTCGCCCACTTTGTTCAACGTGGCTATGGCTAAACTTCCTTCCTTATTACAAAAGGTTCCCAACATCCAGCATGCCATCTCTGCAGATGACATTACAATTTGGGCGACCAAAGGATCAGACGGAACCATTCAGGACGCCCTACAGGAAATTGTGTCTGTGGTACAAGACTATGCTGCTGCCGGCAGCCTTACGAGCTCAGTGGATAAGTCGGAGTTGTTATTAGTATACAAGCGGCGCCGCAAAACCGCTGATTCTCCTGACATTTCGCTGTTTCTTGATGGCCATCCTATCCCTCTGGTACCACGAATTCGCATTTTAAGCCTCTACCTTCAGTCCGACGGCAAGGCCTCGTACACTACACACCTTCTGGTTCAGCAGATAACTCAAATTACACACATGATCCAACGCATCACCAATCGCAGGAGAGGCCTCTGTGAGAAGGATGTCCTCCGCTTAGTACAAGCACTCATAGTTAGTCGGCTCACCTATCATCTTCCCTTTCACAATCTCACTCTAGCTCAAATAAAAAAGATGTACATCCTTCTACGGACAGCTGTGAAGGCGGCTATCGGCTTGCCTCCACACGCATACACACAACGCCTCCTTCAATTAGTAGTCCACAACACCATAACCGAACTCATCGAGGCCCAGCACAACAGTCAGCTCCAACGGCTCAGGCAGACCCGTCAGGGCTGCGCCATCCTGTCTCGTCTTGGCTACCCGACTCCTCAAAAACCCGCACAAGTACCGCGATATAAACTTGCTTCTGTCCGCGCACTCATCAAAGTGCCTCCGATTCCACGCAATATGAATCCCTCCCGCCACGCCGGTCGTCGACGTGCCCGAGTTCATCTATGACACGCGTCTTTGGTGATGGTACATCAGACTTACAAGTACTTTACACTGATGCAGCACGCTACCCAGAGAAGTCAGCCATGTGTTTAGCCGTGACAGATGACACAGACGCCCTTGTGGCGTCTGCCACACTTCGCACTACCGACAGTGGTCTGGCAGAGGAGGGAGCTCTCGCTCTGGCAATTGTTTACGCTACGACACTGTCACATGACTCCCCTGTCACTATTGTAACAGATTCACAAGCTGCTTGCCATGCTTTCGCTCAAGGACTTGTGGCTGCACATACACACAATATCCTCTCTTCTGTCTCACCGTCCGCATTACGTCCTGTGCGTATCGTCTGGAATCCTGGACACGCCTCTCTCCATGGTAATGAACGCGTTCATGCGGTTGCCCGAGAGCTGACCGGCCAGGCTCCATTGGAAGAGCTGTCCAATCGAGACGACGCATCGACAGAACCACTAAACTACAACGCTACGCTGCAGTACTATCGACAGAGCCGTTATACGTATCCTCCCCCTCATCCTTCACTTAACAGAGCAGATGCTGTCGCTTGGCGGCAACTACAGACCAATTCATTTCCTTGCCTTTATATGCTAAATCGCTTTCATCCGACTCTCTACCCCTCCTACTGCCCCTTCTGTGGATCCGTACCGACGGTGTACCACTCCACGTGGGAATGATCTGCCCCACAGGGCGTGCCTCCCATTCCCAATCCCACCCCTTCCTCTTGGGAGTCTGCACTGCTCAGCTTACGCGGGCAGGAACAGCAGCAGCTGGTCCAGCGGGCTCGCAGGGTCGCACAAGGCAATGGAGCCCTGGACTGAGGGCCCCACCCAAAGAAGGCTCAGTGTGCATTTGTTATTAATAAATGATTATTCTGTTCTCTCTCTCTTGATGCTTCAGTTCTACATAGATGCTTCAACTGTGCTGCAAAGAAATTTAACCAATGTCTGTGTGTGCAACATTGTCCGTTTTAAACTATCTATATGTATATATAAAATTCCTACTGCGAGTTAAGCTACGTAGCATTCCATAACTATTCCTTTTATTAAGGGCAATTTTTCAAACAATCAACATTATTAATTTTCTCTCTCATGACTTCGTGCCCGCAATTCTTGGTTTGGCTCGATCACAATTGTGCAGCCCTTATTTTGGAGGAATCAAAAAACATCAACCAGAATATATTTTGGAACTGCTTATTCTCGGTGATATTGCCTTCCCTCAACTGCCACAGCTTGAGATGAGTCATATAGCAAGTCTCGCGCATACCTAGGGCCTACCCTTGAAGAAACTGGTCCGGCTGTGAAATGCTCACTTTTTTCTCAAATAAATTTTTTGGTTTGAGTTTTCTCAGTTCTCGAGTCCCTTCACAATCAAGCAGACCCAATGTTCCCCTTAGTCCTTAATTTTGGTATATTATGAAATAAATAAAAAAATAATAATGAAAATAAAAATACTAATAACTGTTGCGCAAAAAACACAGTCCCACATACGTACTTTACCGCAATATTGCTTTTATTTTGTTTTAGAACCTAAGGCATTAGAAAAGATAACAGTACAATAAAAACGTTGGAAAAAAAACAAAAAAATTTCTGACTTGGCGGGACTCGAACTTGCGCCACTTAGTTGTGCTCGCGTACGTAAACTGAGTGCGTTAACTTGCTAAGCTATTCGCGCTGAGTAGTGCTCGTGAGCTTAAGTTGTTTATATAAATTCGCTTTTTACACGCTATGTGTTGGCATACTTATGTACGATATTGATTGATGATTGACATGTGGGGTTTAACGTCCCAAAACCACTATATGATTATGAGAGACGCCGTAGTGGAGGGCTCCGGAAATTTAGACCACCTGGGGTTCTTTAACGTGCACCCAAATCTGAGCACACGGGCCTACAACATTTCCGCCTCCATCGGAAATGCAGCCGCCGCAGCCGGGATTCGAACCCGCGCCCTGCGGGTCAGCAACCGAGTACCTTAGCCACTAGACCACCGCGGCGGGGCAATGTACGATATGCGATCGTATCGTTGTGTGCATATGTTTTGTGATTGTATATACGTCACATGCTTTTCGCATGTCTTTCAACTATAGATTGCTGCCCCGCCGCGGATGAAAACAAGTATTTTTACACCCACACACAAGCTTGAGCAATTGAAGGTTGTTTCCCGGGGCTCTCTTGCGATTGAGTCGGCCACCACAGGGAATTAGAGTGATACACCATTAATCCCTGCATCTAGCTGTATTCCACTTAGTAGCTCTATCGCTTGATGACAGATCGAGCGCGGGGCGCGACGCTATTGCGCACGACCATGCCTCGCGTAGTGGCGACATCAGCTGATTGCGCTGGCCCGCTTGCTTCGATTTGCTTCAGAGCAAAGAAATGTCATACCATGAAAGATTGCGTACTGCACTATGTCAAAATGTTACTGCTTTGTAGCCATCCTATGATTCATTGAGAATTGATAACTCTGATATCACTACTGTAGAGCTTTGCGTCGGCGACACGCACCGAACCTGAAACCGCACTACGTCTGTCGTAGAAGCAGTAGGAGGCTGTCGTCTGCTAGAACAAAAACAAAACAAAGACCTGCGAAAATATTCATAAGTTGTAACTTGTTTTTTGAATAACCGTTTATCACTTTTAAAGTTATTTTGCCAGATAACATACATTTTTTTCAATTTATAGCAGCGACAGATGTTTTTTTTTTATTTTCCTCACACAGATATTCAAGCCAAATCCATTCACAGCTAATGCCACATGTTGTTTGTCTTTGTCTCCGTGGGCATGCCGTTGGGTGCGTCTCTCATGTGTTCGTGCTGCTACACACGAGAGCACGAAATGTTAAATTTACGCAAAAAAGGGCCGTTCCTCGTTCGTGTGATGTGCTAAGATTGCGCCCTATTCCCGCGGTTGTTCGAGTGCGGATCAAGTGCGAGTCGTCCAAGGAATCGGCGGGGTGGGCGGGCGCTCGAAGGACTCCGAGGTGACGGCTGACGCCTGTGGTTGCTTCCCTCAGGACAGTGTGAAAGAAACTAAAGGTAAGGGGGGCACTTTTTTATGTAGACCAAGTATGCCACTCAGTGCAAGTGTGTGTTGCTGCACTCGAACGAGGCGTCGTGAAACGGCAACCTTACGCGCCTTTGCGAGTGCGGTTGCCGATTCGCTTTGACAACTTTAACGCCAGCAGAGCCATGGCGCATCGGCGCGGCCTTACTGGAGCTAATTCGAGACAACTGCGGCAACATGCATGTGTATGGTGATCGATTTAACATATGTGGAATATAGCGAGGAAGACGCACACGGCGCTTGCTACGTTGTTGATTAAACGAAGCCTGCAGTGCCATTTGATGCAAAGCAGCATTTTGTTTACGTTCACGGGCCTTACAATTTGTAACTTGGCTCGATTCTCCTAGCCAACCGCCTAAGTGGGTTGATTAGCATACGTTCACGGTAGGGCGTTATTATGCCCCTAAACAGTGGCGTGTGCTTGTTAAAAGATATAATGTGTGTGCCTAGTGTAGAGAGAGAGAGGTGTTCGTGCAATCTGCATATGTACCTGCAAGACGCTTTTGCTTGTAACTAATAATGTACCGGCCAGCACCTACATTGTACGCCTGACTTTGAAGAAAACTTGCATGCACAATGTGAGACTTTGTAATCTGCCAGGGTTGCTTTTTATAAAATAATACACTGCCAGCATGTTCAAAATATGTTTCGCTGCTGTGTGGCAGGGGTGCGGTTATCACGCTGTTGTGTGGTTGCTGATGCAAGCACTTGTAGTTTTGATGCGTTAATATTTCTCATCTAACTCATCAGGCGTTTGGCTGTTTCAGCACAAACAAGGCAAAGAGAGAAGGAAGACGGGTAATGACAGGACCAGTGCCGACTTTTGTTTGCAGGAGAATACCCATGTTGGTGTATCTATTGTGACAGCCTTTCTGTGTTGCTTTTTTGCCCAATTTATGCAAGAACACAGTTGTCAGCAATATGAGAGAGAACACTGAAATTAGCTTTTAAAGATCATGGTGACTAAATGCCTAGTAATTCACAGCACAGAGTAACAACAAAAGACATCAGTATGATCAATGTGGACGAGTACAGTCTTGCATCTAAAAAATATATTGTGCAAAATGTTGCCTAAGTAAGAAACCTCTCTATGTTTCCAAATAGTGTGACGTCACTTCGAGCACCGTGCTAGCCATTCCCTCCCTCTGTGCAAGGGCTGGTTGGCAAGGAAGTTGTTTGTGACATTCCTGATAGACCACTGAGATGTATGCGATTCTAAACCTGTAGCCTAATATATACGTAATCTTTTGCGCAGTTACATCGCTGCATCTGACACCTACAACTTATTTGCATATTTACATTGCTCCCTTAGGACCTAACACACAAACTTGTTGTTTGCATTGTCACTTCATGAATATCGAGCAATAAAGGTACTGAGTATATGTGAAACAAGAATCTCTGCTTATTACATGAAGACATATGAGGCCTTCGATAAAACGAGTTATACCTTTATTGGGCTTGCGTACTCGTCGGGGCGATTCATACATGCAGCTTCAGCAAATGGTATCTTCCAGCCCGGTGACCATGCAATTTTTTTCTGCACACAGCGCAAACACCGAGATGTACCCACTCGCAGATGGTCGCGTCAAGTGCATATTTACCTTGACTAAAATGTCGAATCAAGTTTTTTCATTGACCGGTCCCTGCCATGAGTGCTAACGTCTTCGCAAACAAGACACATTGTTATTGACACTGCACACACCACACACAATATTCTCAGTTGAACCGATATTCTCAATACCTTTTAATGCACACTACATGCCGCAATCAACAGTGCACATTTTTGAAGACTATGCCACTGTTCCTCGCACAGGCCACCACCTGTGTTCACTTCTTCAAGATACACAGACAGCGTGGCAAATATTTTACCACACAGTTTACCACACAGCTAGATGTTTGCTGACACATACTACAGCTAATGCCGACATATTAACGTGAAGTGTAAGCTTTGAAAAATTAAAACTTGCCCCAAGCACCGCACGACTGTACCGGGCTGAGCCACCAGCGAAAGTGTTTTTCCAGCCACACCTTTTACATTTGCCAATGACATACCTCGGTAGGGGCTTATCGCTGCATACTTTATGTGAATGAGGGTCCTGTTAGTGAAAACAGGCATTGTTGATTTCGTAACTTGTTCATTCCCAACTGGACCTTCATTTGCACGAGTTGTCTGACTGATATTCAGGCGAACTTTTGTGCAATAAATTATACAGTTGGCAGTCTGTGCTTGCTCCATACTGTTGTTACTGGTGTTTCTTGTTGTTACTTTGCACTGCTCATTACTGCTCACCTACAGTAACTAGCCTATCTTGCTGCTGTTTTGGACAAGATGCAGCTGGCAAGTGCGGCAGTGTTCATAACTCTAAATTCTCAAGCAAAAATTATCGTTTCATATTCAGTTAGTTGCATTCATATCAGTACATTATAAGAAATCATTGATTAAACATTAATCCGTGTTCCTTCACATAATGCTCACAACTTTGATATCAAATTGAATGGTGTTTATAAAAAACATGGGTTTTAGCTAAACTTCATGCTCTTTTCTTGACCAGCTGACAAAACGCTATTGGATGCTTACTTGCCATGAATTGGACTGTGTTTGAAATACATTGCAATTCTTCACCGGACTGCCAGTACACTTCACATTGGGGGAACATTTATTAACCATGGATTGATTAATTAAGAACGGAAAGAAAGAAGCGGCAGGCTGGGATACTTGATATTGGCATCCGTTTTGCTACCCAGCGCATTATCATGCAAACTTCCTATAGAGTGGTTATGCGTCTTGCATGTGTGTCTGTAAACCAAGAACTTTGGGTAGAACTATATTTATCTTACAAATGGTTGCAGGACTGTGGAGGCTGTAGGGCTGCTTAGGAATGGTGGAATCCCTGGACATGTGTTCAACCTTGCTGCATCAGCTCCTTGGTGTTTTCACGGCATCTTTACAGATGTGTTGGGTGATTAAAGCAAGCAGGTTTCAACACAAGGAAAAGTATAATATGGCAGCACCTCTTATGCGTGCCTTACATCCCAAGTATATCAAATATTTATCTTGCACCTTGTGGCCAGTAATTTTTAAAGAGACACTTCTTTTTGCTTTATATTTGAGTCTTGATGCTTCGACAGCAATGTATTTGTGTTTGACAGCAAGTGTTCTTGAACAAATAACTGATCTCAATAATGACAAAACACTCTTCATACTTGGTACTTAGCATAAGCTAGCACATATCTGTAGCAGATTCAATTATTCATTTTCTGCTGGGATGATAATGGGCAAGTAGCAAAGGCAAGTTCAGATTGGAGTGGTTGGTGACGTCTGTTTAGGCTCTGCCATATTGCTTTGCAACCAGAGTTACTGGTGGCAACATATACTATGAAGCCACATGACGTGCATTCTAAATGAGATTACCATATCACATTTCGCTGCATCTCAATGTGTGCCAAACAATTGCAGATATCATTAGCTTGCCACTATAAAGGGATACTAAACCAACACAAGGTTGAACTTTAGTCGTGGTGTTGCAGCTGTGTATGACTACAATGGATGCATAGCCGTGATAATTTGTCTATATGTTGTCGCAATAGTAATGTTACACACATTGTACGATACAAAAGAGGTCCTCGCTTATTTCGCTTTTTTTCGCTATGCTTCTTTCTTGTCTCCTCTTGCCATGTGCTCCTCCTCACTGTACAAGGAGCAAGAGTAGTGGGCACACAAACACGTATTTAAAAAAAATGTTGTAAGGTGAGCACTGAGAAGCTGAACACTTCCAAAAGGCTCAAAGAGGTAAAGGTATTGTTTCTAGCTACTTTTTGGGCACCCATAGCTAGTTGTGCTGCTGCAGTTAAAAAATGAGTTAAATGTTAAAAATTAATTGGAGGTGGTGTGGCACCCATAATTGCAGTTACATACAGAACTAGGTTTCAATGCGTAAGCAAAATCTGTTCACTCTAAATCAATCCTAATGATATCTGAAATTCAGGAAATATTTACAGAAAAGCTCAAGGAAAGGCTAAGTGGCTGCCCCTTGAACGTGAAGGAGATACCCTTCTTCTAAAAGGTCAATAGACAGTCTAGTAGTCTCGATATTACATGCACTATAAAATATTCTGGTGTGTGCTTTTCATGCATGTTATAATGAGAGGGGTTTTTAATAGAACTGTTGTCACTTTGCCCTGCGTTGCTGAAATTGTTCACATAGTTATAATACATGAATCACTTGATGCCTTTTGATTTTATGAAAATGGTTTGCTTACCCAGTCGGTTTAACTTGATTTGGATAAAAACATAAATGCTCTAAACTTTTTTTTATTATACAGCAGGTTTATTTTTAAAATACGCGACCATTGATGTGAACGCAGTTGGTGGCGTGCTTGATTAATCCTTCAATATCACCACTCTAACTACACCTGCTACAGTGCATAGTGTGACAAAAGTAATGGTACTTAACATTACTGGTAGCATACACTTTTATGTCTCAAAATGTGTTAAAAAGCCTGGTAAAGATGTGTGTACGTTTTGTTTTTCGCTCCAACTAAATATTCTGGTCTACTCAAAGTAGCTTCCGCTCTTTTAAGGTCCTCAAACTATTAGGTGTTCAAAAGAAGTATCAATGCCATATGCTTTCTTTGTCAGCCTACTCACCACTCTAATAATGAGATGTACCCGACAACATTACCCAGTAAAATATAGGGATGTTATAAAAAGTATTGTCAATTCAATTGTCAAAAAACCTTGCCAAGTTACATTTTTGTTCACTTTTCTTTTCACAATTTTGTTAAAGTTTCTTTTAATAACATCCCCTATAGTTTGTTTGGCATCATTTACTGCTTGTTCTCATTATAAAGTGTTCAGCAAAGACAACAAACCCTTAAATTTATAGTTCTTTCCTTTACTCATGAATCTGAAACAGTGAATCTCAGTAATCTTAGCGGTGTGTGACTTGTTTTTTTTTTTGATCAGTTGTGCATGTGTTCAAGTACAGGCATTTAGGTGGGAGGGCGAACCATTCCCATCTCCTGTGACTAGCAGATTTTCTGAGAACTGACAGATGCATAATGCTGCCAAAGAAGTATAGGGATATTGGAAGTAATCGTAACGTAATTGCAATCGTAATGTAATTGCCAGTAGGCAAAAAAAAGGTGTCCCACACTTGCCATAATGGTAACAGGCAGCGCTGACTGACTCTTCCATGTATAAATGCACATATATACCGTACAAAATGGAAGAGGGATAGCCGCCATGGTAGCTCAGTTGATAGAGCATCGGACATGTTATTCGAAGTTCGCAGGCTCAGTCCCTGTACAGGGCAGGTTATCTTTTTTTCCTTCTACTTTTCTTTCTTCACAATTACAACACTTCTATTCTTCTTGAAGACTTTCTGGTGTAAAAAGGTACCTTATAATCTGAAGAGGCCAACAGAATGTGCCAGTGTACGAGTTAGCTCTTGTAGTGGTTACAAGTAAGATATGTTTTGAAGAATAAATCATTCTGCCACTTGCCTAAAGAATGGCTACAGGACATGGCACTGGATGATCTTTGTTATTTTTGAATCAAGCTATCTTGTATTCTATTTTTATAAATTACATGGGATACACATGACGGTATCACACACTTTAATGCCACAAAGATTATGCAGCGAACAATGTTATAAATGCGAAATTGCATAAGGATAAGGTGAAAACTGCACCCTCAACGAGAATGTACAGGGAGCACAGGGTGCAGGCGTCATTCCTTCTGCCCGTGCTTTTCAAGTGCGAGCTGTTTTCACCTCGTTCTGACCAACTAACTAAATTGAGATGTGTTGTTATAGTGCAAGAGGATGCTCCACGGGAAACTGGGTTTGTCTCAAACTCTGTGTGTGTCTTTCAATCTATATGGTGCCCGGTTCAAGAGTTCATGCAGACCAGATCGTGTAAAACAGGACCGTGTAAAATGGACCGTGTGAATAAAATGAAATGGACTATGTAAATAAAGAGGATCGTGTAAAATGTCGTTTTCGTGTGCAACTGTAGTTGTGGTTCTGCTGAATAACCTTTCTTTATATACACTACATAACAAACTTGCTCCTTTAGAGTCGAGTGCATCTTCGGATCGATTGTAAATGTTTGCATATGCGAGGCCTTAAGTTTTATAAGAAATTCCTCAGTGTGCCACGAGGAAATGTGTGTTCAGCGAAAACTTACATATCATTATATACAACTCTTAAAGCCTCGTCTACAACTTTGTGCAAGTTGACCTTGAGCAGAAAACGAGGAGCGGCAGCAGCCCCCAGAAAAGAGCAAGCACCCTCCAAGCTCCCGAAGCTGTCTGCGACAGGAACAGCATGGTCACTGTGTGGCATTGAAAACCATTGCAAGGAGTGCCTTAACAGTACACTGTGCTGCTCTTTCATCGCAGAAGACGAAGTTGACCACTCCAGAGGAACTTCACACTGTGTATTGTGAGTGCTTCAGTGGTTTTGTTTTTGTCCAGCCAGCAGTTAAGAAATCATGTGTCAGATTCAGCCGGGATGGCTAGAGGGAGTCGGGCAGGCATGTTTGGACATTTGTCTAGCCAAGTAGTGCCAATTTTCGCACTGGTCCTGTTGGAGTTACTGCCACAATCACAGAAGCTACGTCACCTCTCTAAATGTACAGATGTGTCAGGGAAGATTAGCTGCATTAGGTTTTTCTATAACTGATAGCTGCCAACATTCTTCATTATACAGGAGTTTTGTTCCTCACCTATGGGTGTAAAGCACTCCACAGAAAAAATGCAACACGGCTACTTCCAGAAGGCTCCAAGGCCCTACTTGTAGGTTTTTTCGGCTTGTATCATAAGCACCTCGTTTGGGTGTACATGAACATTTTATAAACAATTACAGCGAAAAATTTGGGTGGCCGGTCGTTTTGTCGTTATCATGTTCCTCGCAGTATTCTTAAGCATGTTGTGCATTACGTTGTCAATCTGGTTCATGTGCATAGAAGACATTACGAAGTTTCAGGCTACAGTATAAAAAGCCTGGAAGCAAGCTATCAATAATTTTTAACAGAGTTGCTTAATCTCATACATGATACATCACTAAACTTTCGTGCGTATTAATCAATGTAAGCTCGTCTTAGTGTTATCCAAAATGATGATGTGAGTCGACATATGAAACATCTAGTGGGGTAATCAGGGTGAACAGTGGAAGTGCCTCAGACAGGCTGGCCGATGTTGCGATAGGAGGACATATTTTTTAAAGTCACCTTGTCATCCTTGGCGTGTTAGTTTAAATGGGGTCAGTAATGACATCATCTTTTGGTGTAGGCGTGTGTGCCTGTTGGAAATGTTTGTCTGGAAAAAAAAAACCTATAACGCAGAAGAGTGTAGCCCTTGCTTCTTTTCAAGTTAGGTTGCGCTGATACAAAGTGTTCTCCTGTCGGAGGTTGGGGGTAAGGGAAGCAAAAAAAAGATAAAAGGTAGAAAAGAAAAAAAAAGAAGAAAGAAAAGGGGGATGCAAAGTAAAAGTAGTGCTACACTGCTCCTACTTTGCATCCGCCCTTTTCTTCTTTTTTTTTCCCTTGTTTTCTTTTTTCACCTTTTTTGTTACATTTGCATTGTCCCATCTAGTGCATGAATCAATGACACATGGCTTTGCTATAGCAAAAATGCCTATGTGGTGTTGGATTGAACAGTGCATTGTACTTCATTCAGTTAATTACAGACTGATCAGTCTTGCAATAAGTGCTTCCTGCCTATCACCACACATGTTCAAATGAAAAGTTTGTGCTTGGCTCTTAGTATGCTGGTATATAGCTTGTGTCTTGGACTACTCAAAATGAATGTTATTTTGCTGCTGTTTATGGTAATGAATTTATCCAACATGAAAATATCTTGCCTTGCGAACTTTGTTGGACCTGCCTTTCTTTTTCTTTCCTATGCAGGCATTGTGTGTGAGGGAGGCAGTGACAGAGAGGTGATAGCTTGAGCTTCGGAAGAATAAATGCTGGCAGTGAAGCAATTACACATCAAACATCCCAGCCATTTTGCCAACCGTCCTAAATGTGTTTTGAAAAAAAAATATTGTGCTCGTTTACTGTATTTCAAACAGCAAAATGCTAAAATATATCACAAAGAACAAAATATTAGGCCATGTTGGTGCCTTCTGGACTTCCCAGGATGTCGTCTGGGTGTTGTTTGTAAAAAGTGTTTCAAAAATACTGCCTCTTCTACACCAAATTTGGTCTAGGTATTAAGTAAAGGTGATTGTGTATAGTGCATGAAGCTCAGCAATATTAGTGCAATTTTTTTGCCACATCATAAGCAAGAAAGCAGTTCTCTTTATATGGCAAGTTATATGATTACACTTTGTCTTAAAGTAGTAATGAATTTTTGAAGTTTTCTTATGATGGCTGTTTTCTGCATTTGATATACGACAGCTTTTGTTCCGAAGTTCCCCATGGCCCTCAATAGGAGACTTCAAAAATCATTTTCCTCATTTAAACAAATATTGGAATAACACTTGCCATATAACAAGAACTGTTTATTTGCTTTCAACTTACACATAAAAGTAATTTTCAATTAGACAAACACGCAGCTCAAGTTGCATCTCAATGTGGACAAAAACAATTATATAGTGATATTTTTGTAATCTGGAGCTAACATTATTTTTTTTCGTGAAATATAACTTCTGTGCAGTGAGTATTTGTGGCTCAAATATTCATACAAAGTGCAGTATTGCCATACAAGAAACGCAAACGATAAACAGTTTGGCTGAATTCTTCAAAGCCTATGTAGCGGAAAAATTGCACTAATGTTACTCGGCTTCAAATACTTTAAGAAGCACCTTTACTTAATATGTAGATCAAATTTGATATGGCAAGAAAAAGCGGTACTTTAAAATTTTTCTCACAAATAACACCCGCACGACATTCTGCGAAATTCTTTAGGTACCCACGTGACCACTACTTTTTTCTCTTCAAAACATTTCTGTAAATAACTATTTTCAGAAGAGTAAATTACCATCATTTTTTAAACTATACATCTGTGATGGTCGCCAGGCAGTATGGTTTGTATGTTTGGTGTAGAATAGCCCAGTGCGAAAAACAACAAATGTCTGAGCATCCTTTTACGCTCGGGCAATTTTGAAAGCATTTGTTTGTTAACAGCAATTCAGTTAAGCCCTTGTCTTTATGCTTAGGCCCAGAAACAAAACACAAGTAACCAAAGTAGTCCTAAGAGTCATGCAGTCTCGGTGTTCCAAGGCTTGTGGAGCCTAATTTAGTGCAAGCTTCACCATTTTTTAAAAATTCAGATTCAACCAACAGGTTTTGGAGGCACAGTGCATTTTCAGCTAACTTGTTTCACACCAGTTACTTTGATAAAAAGCGGAAAGTAGAGGTAAAAATACCATTTTAAAGGCATTGTAGGTAATAACAAAAAGGACTGCTTTCTTTTTTGTGTGGTGCTTTGCCTGAACGCTGTGCTTTTTGTGGTATAGTTCATTGTACGTCAAGTGAACATAGGCCTTAAAAACTAACATTAGCCATGTTGAGGTCGATTTCTTGGTTATAGTCATAGTAGCCATATTAAAAATATATGACTTCAAACTTGATTGTTCTTTTGAAGATTTTTTCTTGCGTAATGATATTTCAGAGTCTTAGTCAATTTTGTTTTAAGAAAACGTGATGTCATAATAGGGTCACTTTTTGTAGAGTCGTTCAGTTCTACCTTACCTTTTACATCCCTAATAGAGCAGTTATTTTCAATATCGGTATTTAAAATGGAATGAGCATGCTGTATGTAGTAAGGTGTGAGCACTTACATATAGCACATGAACCCAACTTTTCTGTTGGCAGTTTATTTCTGTTATTCTTCATTTATATGTGGGGTTTCACGTCCAAAAACCACTATATGATTATGAGAGACGCGGTAGTGGAGGGCACTGGAAACTTCGACCACTTGAGGTTCTTTAACGTACACCCAAATCTGAGCACACGTGCCTACAGCATTTCTGCCTTCATCGGAAATGGAGCCGGAATTTGATACCGCGACTTGCGGGTCAGCAGCCGAATTTCTGGTACTCTTGCTCCCCTATATGTGTGCAGGTCGGTTATAGTTATCTGACTTGCACAGATTTTTAATGGCACCTGCCTAATCCTGGTTGCTTTCATGGTGATTTTAACCTTCATAGGTTGCATAGGTTTAACTCTCAAAATTGTTCAAGATGCCAATTTTGTGCAAAAACTGTATAGTATAAAGGCAGCAGATGTACATGCACACACTATTAAATGTACATTGAAAGCTTTCACTTGCAGTTTCTAAAGTTTTACTGTGCAGGAAGCATTTAAATCATAATTAAATAAGGACATATTAATTGATTATCTCTACCATTGAAAATCGTGACAACCTAGTTATTTTCACTGTGATAAGCATGCTGTTTTCTTTGATGTGGCAGAACTAATTTATACACTCATTCCTTCTATTATTCACATATGCATAACATGAAGGATTGTGTGCCTTACATTTTCAGTTTCATTCTGTGTGTTATATTTCTTGTGCATGTGAACTAATGTGCTAACATGTGTCTCTGACATCATTTGCGCCAATTATTTTCATTTCCAGGTGCCTATGAAGGACACATAAGTTCTATGGCAGTGACCTTCCAAATTTACAGTGGTGCCGGAGCCTCAAGCAGCATTTCGCCGATCTCCACAAGGCGTTCATGAGACAAACACAGCGCCACACTTTCACAGTGCTGTGATTATTATTTATGTTTAAACATTTCGTTCTAAATTGCTGTTACATTGTGTTTTGTGCCACCATCCTGTGGCTTAGGTGGAGCTCATGAAATTACGGTGTAGTCACCTCATTTGTGTACCATCAACACTGCAATGTCACTATTCACAGCTGGAGCATACAGACAAATAAAAAAATATATTGATTGTAGCAGGGCTGGTGTGTATAATAATGCTTCTCTATTGATAATAATAACTTTATAAGTTCTTTAGGTCTTGCATAGAACACTGCAATAACGTGTTGCAATGTAACCACCATTTATGATCGCTAGCATGTTAATTTAGTCGTTTTGTAATGTATTTTATTTAAAAGGTAATTTTGCTTCCGCATCACGACAATTAGTAAGATGCCGATGATTCAATTCCTCATTAAGTGGCTTCTTAACATATTTGTTTCTTTTAAGCCTTTATTTACTCATCAAGGCTGTTTCAGATAGCAAACATATTTCACCTTCATGCAATATATTAAGAATGAAATATTCATATATATTTCTACACAGTACTTGCTTTTGCAAACAAAGTGAATGGCCAATTGCTTTTACTCGAGATCTAGGATGTTCATTTGATCTTTGCAAGATGCAGCAGATAGCTGCATGGTTTCTGCATTATGCTGATTTCCGTAAGCTGCTTATCGGGTAATTTAGCATGATATGGCGCTTTCCGCAAGCTGCGGATGTCCGCATCTTTTCGCATGATATGGCGCTTTCCGTAAGCTGCGGATGTTCGCATCTTTCCGCATGATGCGGCTTTCCGTAGTCCAATAATTGGGTATGTACGGATCCGTATATGCTGAACGTTTCAGTAGGGATGAGATAATTACAGCATTGCAGCTGTTTAAATTGTTGCGTCGGCAGTCAATGAACCGTTTGTGGAATCTGTAATAGAAATGCAAGGCAGCATCAAATGCCAAATCTTAGATAACCATGCTTGGATTGCAGTTATGGGTGTCGGCAGGGCGCAATCACGTGTTGTATTACCGTAAGAGGAGTTTTGAGTTGAAGGTGCTAGTGTGGCTCGGAGAGGGGGCAAGTTCCGCCTTATTGCACCCCCTGGCCAGTGCAAATGACTTCATTTTGTCTCAGTAATGTTTCTTCAGTGACAGTAACATCACTAAGTTAATATTATTACCACACAGGGCCATCCATTGGGTATAAAAATACAATAGATATCGCTGATTATATATATCCTACACAGGGCCTCACAATCAACGTGGCAAAGGCAACCTCGGTAAGTGAAGTGTGAAGAAGTGTGCATGAAGAAGTGTGCATTGGCTAGTGCCTGGCTCCGGCTCTTAGTGGCCTTTTACTCGCACAGTATGACAAAAGTATCATGGCGAGGCTTCACCAGACAAGCACAGTTAAGGTAATTCATTACGTTGAAGACTCTACGTACCACTGGTGAGATATTTGACGTACTTCGGGGTGATATGGAGTGAGTAAAATTGAAGTCCGAATTTAATTCTGACAATTAGCTAAGATTTCAACACCTTGGGATGCATCTTTTATCCGATCATGTCAATCGGCTCTACGAACCACAATCAAACAAAAGCCTTCGTTTTTTTATGTCCACGCGCTCTAGTTTAGCCAAGCCATGCATCGCTCATTCGGAAGGCAGTTATAACTCGCCCTTGTTCTCATCCACTCGATAGCAGTTTTACGCACAAAGTGCATCATATTTAACAAGCATGCAGGTTTCCATAAGCCCCTGCTAACTTCAATTGCCGAGACTCCCCTAAAGTGCCCCCAATAAAGACGAAACAACAGCCAACTTCTGGGTAACTTCGTGTGCGCAAATGCAGACGAACGACAACAAAAAAGAATAGACATGGACAAGCACTTATACTTGTCTATTTTTTTCTGTTGTCGTTCGTCTACATTTGCGCGCACCAGGTTACCCAGAAATTCGAACCAACTCACCCAGCTAAAAGTTATACTGAAAACTCAATTTGTCACGCCTAACTTGATCATGGCTGTTATTCTAGATGTCACGCTGGCTAAAGAAGGTTGCAGGCAAAGTAAGTGCAGCAATTGTTCTCTGCGCGCATAGCATGCTGGCTGGGCTATGACGGAGGTTTAGCACTGAAGGACTTAAAAGACAAACACACGCTAAGAAATACGCTGAGCACTATCTTGGATGTGTTTCAGCGATTGTGTACAATGTAACTTTCACTTGTGGGTGGTATTGCATCGGCGAAGGAAGCCGATGCTTTACTTATTGGTTGAGGGAGCATGCTTATACCTTCAAAAGGCTCTGCCACCAGCCACTTGGCTGACCAGTGCGAAAATTGTGGCCGTCAGCCAATTCTTCATATATGTGTGGTCGTGGGGTGCTGTAACAAGCAGTGTTAGCGTTAGATTAGCGAATCATTCCACATTGAACAATGCGATGTTTTTCGTGTACCTTTAATTCACTTAATGGCTGTGGAATAAGATGTCTGGGATCAACTTATGTGAAAGTTTCTTAATAATATTTACCATATGGCAATTGTATGTGAATTTCTGCTTATGTTTCATAATTTTTACGCAGATACGCATGTCACTTGTATTGCACTTGTCCCGCGTTAAACATTAGTTTGAAGTTCGGCGTCAATGAATAAAAATGGTGAAATTGTGCTGAAAACGAAAACGCAAAGACAGACACACACACGCGCCGCTACTTTGAACAGTTCTAGTTTCCAATTTCAGGGCTACTTATTAGGCAAAAAACATGAGCACATCTGCGGCGCAGTAGAACATGATCATTACGAGGCACCGTTATGAACACTAAGAAAATCAAATTCTTTTCTTGTCAGCGAGATAAAGAATATGCAATCATGGAACCTTGCATGTACGCAAGATGAAAGAAAGCAACCATACTTACAATGCACTGCTTAGAAACCAGCTGCCACGTTTCTAACATTGTACTGGTGTTCACGCAGCTCTTCATTTAGGTAACAGCAAGTTTAATCGAGGTAGCTTTTCTTTTTTGACAAATGCAGAATTTCGACACCAAACAAAAATCACCTTCCACGCGAATTCATAGAAGCCGTGGAGATAGAAAAGGATGGGTGATAAGTGTACTAGCATGCCCTCTATCGCGCTGACAAGAAACGAATTCGATTTTTCTTGGTTTCCGTTATGGTGCCTCGTAAATGCTCTTGCAGCGCTACGCCAGTATTGGCCAGCTGGCTGTGCAGAAGTCAGCCACGTGGCGCGTGAGGTGCGAGCCACGCGCAGGAGAGAACAGCCTAGCTAGTCTGGCTGAACGCTGCAGCTGCACCTCTGTGTACGCCCGCGTCTCAAATGAAAGCTGCGACCACGGCACGGCCTCATCGCCACCGTCTCGTCTCTCGTTCCTCAACAGTTTTGCTGTACTGCGCTGCAGATGTGCTCATATTTTTTGTCCTATATTAGTAGTCTTAAAATCGCAAAATAAAACTGTTAAGTGTAGCGCTGTGTGTGTGTGCGTGTGCGTGCGTGTGCATGCGCGCGCGTGTTCGTGCGTGCGCCTTTTCTGTGTCTTCGTTTTCAGTGCACTTTCACCGTTTTTAACATTGAATACCAACATGCCTGGTTGTCCGTCTTGGTCATATATGTGTCGTATTGTCTTCCAGTCTTGCGTGCTGTTTTATTGTTCGTCTAAAGCACAGAAATGAAAGGGCGTGAGCTTCGCTCTTTCGACAAGCTTAGCGAAAAGGAGCTGGGTGCATGTTCTTCTTTTTTTTTCAAATTGTAACCTACCTCTGATATGCTAATGCCCTTGTCTGAGTTAATATTGCACTTCCTGTACCGAAAGACTAAACACGAAAAAACAGAACTACTGACTATTTAGGTATCAAAAAAATCAACATCGACAATATAAAGAATTTGTTATAGTGTATCATTCTTGTGCTTTAATAAATGTTTCATTTTCCAATATTCAACCAAAGCGTGAGAGCACACCCTGAAGAAAAGAAAATATGAAGCGGTTGCTCAAATTGCCAGAATAAAAGATTTCATAGAAGTTGATGACTGTGTAGTATTTCTGTGTATATGTATGTCTTGTATTGGCTGCGGCCGAGAGGCCGCTCCGAGTGCAGGTTAGCTTTTGCCTGCCCGGATACCGTATTAAGGTACTTTTATGGTAAAATAGTATAACATATAGCGCTGTTTATGCGTAGCTTTTTTTTTAATGAATAAGATTGTGATATGCTTTGTCCTGTGAGGGCTGCAGCGAAAATAGTGGAAAAACAAAATTGGCCACGTATATGCATGTTACACTGCAAATGTCGTCACAAGACAATAGTCTTGCGTCTGGAGAGAGTGAACAAAACGTTTATTTGATTTTCTACGCGAGAAAATCGGTGAATGGTAATCGGGAGGCGCTGCGTTAGAGTGTATCGAGCGTGCAGCGGAGGCGAACGAGCGAATCAAGTCGCGTCACACGTGAGACATGAGTGCTATCGGGCAGTTATCTTGGAAAACGAAGCGCGCAGCGGGCGCACCTGTCTCGAAGGCGTTAAGGTGTAGAACGCATGGCGACGGGTAGGTGCCACCACCTTGTCGTCTTAGCAAAGCGTCGGAAACACTTGCTTTTTCGTGCAAGCATTGCATGGTCAGCGCAGCGTGATAAACGCTTGTCACACCGGGTCCCGTTAATTAGGGAGGCGATCGCCGGGCTGATTCCAAGGGCCGAAGTATTGGCCCCCCGAACCGCACCACGAAAGCGTGGACAATTTAGAAGTGGTCCTTTTTGGCACGCCAGCGGACGCTGGCTGTGGCCCAAAGAACAAGTCAGAGCCGAGAGTTGATAAACAAAACAAATATTATATTCTCAAAAATGGCAGATCGAAAACAATACACAAGAATGCACACTCCACTATAGTTACATACAATACGTCACCAAACAAACAACGTACTACACAGTACAATCAACCACACTTGAAACAACGGACACAGACAACAATACGCACTACAATGCAGTCGCATGCATTGAACAACCAAGACACTTAAAGACTAAAGAGATATAAAACCTATTCAGTCCAAAGTCCTTGGAACAAAAGTCTGAATGATACTCTTCCGAGATTCACTCACTCAAAGTCCAGCGTTGTTGCCGTTCCGCGCCCTCGAAGTTTCTCTTCCAGGAAACCTCGCGTCTTCAATTGGCCACTCTCCAAGCTCCAAACTTCTTCGCCCGAACACGTCGGCTTCACACACGCAGCTGTCGCCACGCATCCTCGCTCGATAGCGGTAAACACACACTCTTGCCTGTATCTCGAGCCTTCACCCCTCAGGTGGAAATCCTCTTTTTCTCGTGCTTTGTCCCTACGGACCAAACCTTCGCCGACCACACGGCGGTATACCCTACGCGCTCTGGCGTTAACTTCCGTCTTCTCCTGATCTCTCATCTCGGCTGCTCGGTTAAATACCTTGCGCGCGCCATACCAGAAGGTTCTCGACATTTCGTCGGCGCGATACGCAGCGAAGGCTGGGAAGAGGGCGAGACGGTTGGATTGCCCTCCGGGGCCGATGACTCAACTCGGTATGACCACGCCCCATTCGTTCTAGAACTTTCGCGGGCTATCTCGGCCGCCGATGTGGGGCGAGGAGGTTCGTCGGCGAAGCCACGCTTCCGAGGGGAGAGCGCGCGCCCCGGGGAGCCTTTAGATGTTTGTTTTCTTTTTCTTTTGACCTCGCGGCGCCACTCCGGCGTTTCGTCGCGACAATTTGGCGGCGCGCCCATTTTTAGCGCTCGATCTGTGACACTGCCCCCCACTTTAGGAATATTATCTCATAATATTCAAAACCACACAAACGAGCGCGAACAGTCACCACACACTCTGAAAGACTGTAACACAAACCGTCGCTCATGACACTTCACATTCGGAATAGATCCTCAATACCATTGTACATTGTAATTCAATTACACAACACATGAAATATAACCACAGGCGCATGAGTACAACACTCCACCACACATTCCCAATAATACAAATGTACAAAGTTCTCTCATTACAACAATTATACAACACTATACATCACATCACAGCACAAACACTTCGACACTTGTGACACAGGATAACACAACATTAACACAACATATGGCACTCAGCACTGCCAAACACATTCTGATTCGACCTCAGCACCTATCCTGTGTATTTCGAGCTGCGCTTGCGTCCTTTTTTGCGGTGCTCGCTCGATCTCTTCTTGTTTTTCTTTGATCTTTTCGGCGAGCCTTTTCCGACGACGGTATCTGAGGCAGCGTCTCAGCCATCGTTGTCACTTCCGACCCTGCTAACGGGTCATGATGTTCGACGGGTCCGGTCTGTTTATTTACCAGCTTGTTCGTGTCTCTACATTTGGCCTGGCTGGCCGACTTCGTCTCCTTTACACTGTCGGTCGGTTGGGCTCGTGCCGACGTACGTCCAGCTGCCCAGCGCGTGAACTCATTCAACACGATCGTCTTCTCATTCGCTGTCTCTTGCGCCGCGGCTTCACCTTGGGCTCTAGTGAGATCCGTCACGGGATGCTCCTCCACTGTATCTCGCGGTCGTTGGGTTGGCGAGGGCTCTATCTTAAGGTCTTCTCCCACACATTCCGGATCATTCGGTCCTCGCGCCCCGTCGATGTTTCCGATGACAAGGTCGTAAAGGGGGGTCGTCATACATAGAGCCGTAACCTTCCCGCTGAAGTATGGGGTTTCAACCTCAATCTCTGCTTCGGGAAGCATCCGAACTGTACGGTCAATTAAGCAAACCGGTTTCGTTTTGCCGGTCAACTCACTTTCCCATACCAAATTTCTCCGCACGATAACCGTGGAGCTACCGGTATCTCTTAGAACCGTAGTCTTCTTACCCGCAACCTTTCCAGGCAGCGTTGGCATTCCCTTCGTAACACCGGTTGGCCGTTTTGAAATTACAGCTCCCACACTAGGAATTTTCTCCCCATTTTTCAACTCTACAAATCCGTCGGTGACGGCATTATCATCGGATTTCGGTGCTGCTAGCACACAGGATACCTGGTGAGTTTGGCTCCCTCCGTTTCGACATGCGTCTGCTTTGTGCCCAGTCTGACCACACTTAAAACATTTTACTACCGTAGGGCTCGTGAAGATCGTTCGACAGTTTTTCGCGCGATGACCCACTCGGTTACACAAAAAACAACGCGGAGTGCTCTCCGGTGCACGCTTCTTTTCTTCGGGAGCCAATTTCTTCGAATCATCGGGACAATCCTCCTTGACTTTGGCCAAATTAGTTCCACCTTGCGCTTCCAAGAATTGATCAGCCAATTCAAGCATTCCTTCAAGTGACTCAGCCTTCCTCTCTTTCAAAATACAGCGACAGGCTTGGGTGGCAACTAGTAAGAAATTGTTCTCTAATTAGGAGCTCTCTAAATTCATCGTACTTCTGCGCTGTCCCTGAAAGTTCAATTCATCTGTCGAAATAATGACTAAGTCGGGCGGCGTACTGCGTAGCCGTCTCACCATCAGCTGGCTTTCCTGTCCGAAATCTGTCCCGGAATCCTTCCACGGTAAATCTAAATCGCTTCAGCAAAGCAGCTTTCACCTTTGCATAGTTGGCTGCATCGGTCGGCGTCAGCCTACCGTACACACTGAGCGCTTCACCACTCAAGCAAGTACTCAAAGCAGTTGCCCATTGATGTTCCGGCCAATTCTGGCTCTTCGCAATCGTCTCAAATCGGTGAAGGTACGCGTCAAGGTCGTCCTTCCTTTCATCAAACGCCACGAGCAACTTGCTTGGGTTCAAGCGGAAGCCATGATCCTCCCGTTCACTGCTTTCAACTCTAGGCTGGACGAGAGTTTCACTTCGCTGTTGCAAACGGAGCCACTCGAGTTCAATTTCGTGCTGCCGCTGCCGTTCCCTTTCAGCCATCTGCGCTTCTCCTTCTTCTTTCGCCCTTTCGGCTGCCAACCTCTCTCGCTCCAACTCAACTGCTTTTTCTTCCTTGGCACTTTCAGCTGCCAACCTCTCTCGTTCCAGCTCAGCCGCTTTTTCTTCCTTGACTCTCTCTTTTTGTTCTTTTTCCTTCTGAGTGACCCACTTCCGTAGTTCGGCACCAGAAAGCCCCATCTTCTCCCCAAGAGCGACTAACTTTTCGAGATCCATTCTGTCTCGCAAATAAAACCTTGCCGTGTGCAAAAAATATCTGCCTAAATCGGTCTATCGGAACACTCCCCTGCACTCGTTAACGAGAACACTGAACAACACACAAAATCGTTCCGATAGCAGTATCATCAACTCGAGGCTCTATCCAACTTCTTTGGACACACTGTGCACCAAAAGGTCCTGTGTCGCGGACGCCAGACTAATTGTCACACCGGGTCCCGTTAATTAGGGAGGCGATCGCCGGGCTAATTCCAAGGGCCGAAGTATTGGCCCCCTGAACCGCACCACGAAAGCGTGGACAATTTAGAAGTGGTCATTTTTGGCGCGCCAGCGGACGCTGGCTGTGGCCCAAAGAACAAGTCAGAGCCGAGAGTTGATAAACAAAACAAATATTATATTCTCAAAAATGGCAGATCGAAAACAATACACAAGAATGCACACTCCACAATAGTTACATACAATACGTCACCAAACAAACAACGTACTACACAGTACAATCAACCACACTTGAAACAACAGACACAGACAACAATACGCACTACAATGCAGTCGCATGCATTGAACAACCAAGACACTTAAAGACTAAAGAGATATAAAACCTATTCAGTCCAAAGTTCTTGGAACAAAAGTCTGAATGATACTCTTCCGAGATTCACTCACTCAAAGTCCAGCGTTGTTGTCGTTCCGCGCCCTCGAAGTTTCTCTTCCAGGAAACCTCGCGTCTTCAGTTGGCCACTCTCCAAGCTCCAAACTTCTTCGCCCGAACACGTCGGTTTCACACACGCAGCTGTCGCCACGCGTCCTCGCTCGATAGCGGTAAACACACACTCTTGCCTGTAGCTCGAGCCTTCACCCCTCAGGTGGAAATCCTCTTCTTCTCCTGCTTTGTCCCTACGGACCAAACCTTCGCCGACCACACAGCGGTATACCCTACGCGCTCTGGCGTTAACTTCCGTCTTCTCCTGATCTCTCATCTCGGCTGCTCGGTTAAATACCTTGCGCGCGCCATTACAGAAGGTTCTCGACATTTCGTCGGCGCGATACGCAGCGAAGGCTGGGAAGAGGGCGAGACGGTTGGAATGCCCTCCGGGGCCGATGACTCAACTCGGTATGACCCCGCCCCCTTCGTTCTAGAACTTTCGCGGGCTATCTCGGCCGCCGATGTGGGGCGAGGAGGTTCGTCGGCGAAGCCACGCTTCCGAGGGGAGAGCGCGCGCCCCGGGGAGCCTTTAGATGTTTGTTTTCTTTTTCTTTTGACCTCGCGGCGCCACTCCGGCGTTTCGTCACGACAATTTGGCGGCGCGCCGATTTTTAGTGCTCGATCTGTGACAACGCTATGGCACTCAGAATTACTTATGCATGCCTTTCTAGTAAAAAGACACACATACAGAATATTCACGTGTTGTCATGGTGCCTCAGATATGCGCAATAACTGCTTTTACATAGATAATTCCACAATTATGAACGCTAAATAGTGAGCAATGCTGGTGGGCGCTGCGGATAGGGTCGGCCGTTTAAACTATCGTTCTGTGCCGTTTAGGGTATTACGAAGGGTGGACAAACAGACAAACGTACAGACAGACAGACCAAAATATTTGCGTCGAAGGTACCCAAGAGAGACTATCGCCTATAAAAATGCTGGGGAGGACCGCACCTTCCGAGCACGGGCCAAACGGTGGTGATCACGTGCGTCATTCCCGGCCCGGCCAGGTTCAGCACGTACAGCAACGCTACGAAGACACCGAGAGCTGCATGATGGGAACAGAAAGGGGCGAGTGTATTTGCACCTGTAGAATGCAGCAGCGAAAGAGCAGCAGCAAAAAAAACACAAGCAGGAAAAGCATGCACTCACATTTTTTTATTATCTATATCATGACTTGCTGACTTTCCCGCACTTCTGTTTGTGAAACCCCTGCTTTCTTAACGGGGCCATGAATATACCGGTGCGGTGATGGGAAATATTGCTGTCCTAATTACCGGGAGAAGTTTGGCTCAATCATACCCGCTGCCTTATGGTTTTATTCATAATCACCCGTTTTTGAATTGTCCAAGAAAAGCCGCCATAGCGTATGCATACCTCTGTCACAGAACGAGCGCTAAAAAAGAGCGCGCCGCCAAATTCTTGCGACAACGGGCGGAAGAAACGTCGTGAGGTCAAAAGAAAAAAAAAGAAAGAAAACGTCCGAGGCTCCCCGGGCGCGCGCTCTCCCCGCGGAAGCGTGGCGTTGCAGACGAACCTCCTCACCCCGCATCGGCGGCCCAGCAAGCCCGCGATTTTTCTAGAACGAACGGGGCGTGGTCAAACCGAGTTGAATCATCCTCCGGGGAGGGCAGTCGAACCGTCTCGCCCTCTTCCCAGCTTTCGCCGCGTATCGCGCCGACGAAATGACGAGAAATTTCTGGAAGGTGGCGCGGAAGGTATTTAATCGAGCGGCCGAGACGAGAAATCAGGAGGAGACGGAAGTGAGCGCCAGAGCGCGTAGGGATTCCGCCGTGTAGTCGGCGAAGTTTTTGGTCCGTAGGGACGAGGCCGGAGGTGAAGAGGAATTCCACCTGCGGGGTGCCGACTCGAGCTACCGGCAAGAGTGTGTGTTTACCGCTATCAAGCGAAGACGCGGGCAACAGCTGCGTGTGTGAAGCCGACGTGTTCGGGTGAAGAAGTTTGAAGCTTGAAGAGTGGCCAATTGAAGACGGGAGGTTTCCTGGAAGAGAAACTTCGAGGGCTGCGGAACGACAACAACGCTGGACTTTGAGTGAGTGATTCTCGGAAGAGTATCACCTAGACTTTGGTTCCAAGAACTTTGGACTGAATAGATTTTATATCTCTTTAGTCTTTAAGTGTCTTGGTTGTTCAATGCATGCGACTGCATTGTAGTGCGTATCGTTGTCTGTGTCCGTTGTTTTGAGTGTGGCCGATTGTACTGTGTAGTACGTTGTTTGATTGGTGACGTATTGTATGTAACTATTGTGGAGTGTGCATTCTTGTGTGTTGTTTTCGATCTGCCATTTCTGAGAATATAATATTTGTTTTGTTTATCAACTCTCGGCTCTGACTTGTTCTTTGGACCACAGCCGGCGTCCGCTGGCGCACCAATAAGGACCACTCTTAAATTGTCCACGCTTTCGTGGTGCGGTTCGGGGGGGGCCGATACTTCGGCTCTTGGAATTAGCCCGGCGATCGCCTCCCTAATAACGGGACCGGTGTGACAACCTCAGAGGAGGACACCGCCAACGGCAGTCTGTTAAAGCCTCAAAAAGGTTGTTTCTAATGCTTAAGCAACAGCATAACGCTGAAGCTTCCGCGCAAGCTCACAAAATGAGAAACGATGAGGCACTGTTATCAGCATTTTTAATGAGTTCATGAGGAGGGTACTTTCCTGCCGTTGTAGTTTGAGCATTCAATGGTACTCCAGAAACAACAGCAGTGATCACAATCGTCAATGCTCGACATGCAGATTATAAATTTTTTACTCAATAACTCGTAAATTTTATCAGCAGTCATTGAGCTCTTTTAGGATTAGGTAAAAAGTATCGCTGTTAAGTACAAAAGTGTTGATTGATTGATTGATTGATTGATTGATTTGTGAGGTTTATCGTCCAGAAACTACGCTGTGATTATGAGAGACGCCGTAGAGGAGAGCTCCGGAAATTTCGACCGCCTGGGGTTCTTTAACGTGCACCCAAATCTCAGCACACAGGCCTACAACATTTCCGCCTCCATCGGAAATGCAGCCGCCGCAGCCGGGATTAGATCCCGCGACCTGCGGGTCAGTAGCCGAGTACCTTAGCCACTAGACCACCGCGGCGGGGCTAGGTACAAAACTGTAATCACCTAAGTGTGTTTGAAATGTTACGATTAAACTATTTTCTTTGCTCCAAATAGAGATATTTCACATTCGACTAGAATTGCCAAAGCACAAGTGTACTGCATTGAATTCGAAAAAGCTTTCGATAAGGTGCTACATAAACACTTGGTATTAAAATTTTCAAGACTTAATGTGCATCCTTTTGGTTTCCTTTTGATTAGGAAGATTCTAATTAACCTACAGCAATTTGTGCAAGCAAATAATTCATCATAAACTTCATTCGTGTCTTGTCCGCAGTGCGACAAGGCACTGTATTGGGTCCTCTCTTTTTTTTATTTACATCAACAATCAACCCAGCAACATTTCTCCAAACATACGCCTGTTCTCCGATGATTTAGTCCTTTATCGCCTGATCATCGACGTCTCTTATAACCTAGCGCTACAAAACTGCTTACTAAAGTTAGATAAATGGTGTAGTGAATGTTGATGAACACTAACAAAGCATTTCTCGTTTCATTTAATAAACAGCATGAATACACAACATTCAAAAATTATTTTAACGGCACCGTTACTTTCTCAGAGCCTAGTGCTGAATATTTAGGTATTACTCTCTATAACGACCTCCTTTTCGCTGCTCGCCTAACTAATGTCAGTAATGCTACTAACCACACTTTATGCTATATCTTATGCAAAATCTAACACATACATCTCTTCCAACGAAATTACTAGCTCATAAAACACTAATCCGACTCAAATTAGAGTATGCTTGTTCTGTCTGGGATCGCCCTGAATGCGTTCCAACCGATATATTAGAGTCAGTACAAAATCGAGCAGTTAGACTTATTCTGATTATTCTTACACTAGTGTAAATGACCTAATAAAGGCAGATCTAACTACTCTTCAGACGCAGCACTAAATATCAAGGCTATGACTCTTTCATAAGAGTGATAGCCTTGATAGCATGGGGCACGGCAGCACTGCCAGGATGCAACACCTCAACCCGTTTGTTTATCTACCGCAGATATTTGGCGCCCTGCTGCTCGCACAAGCAGGAGGCGAAGAACCGGCTCTACTATCCGACTACGACGGCGCACCACTTCTAAGCCACCAAGCGCATCATGTGCGCATTGCGCACTTGGAATCTACGCTCAGCGATTTGCCTGGAAACAGGCCTGCCTCGGTGACTTCATGCGCCGACGCTGATCGCCACAACGTGAAGACGGCGCTGCTGGCAGACTGGAATGGTATAAAGACTGGACACCCCTCGACTCAAGCCATAGGGCACAGCAGCACTGCCAGGATGCAACACCTGAACCCGTTTGTTTATCTACCGCAGATATTTGGCGTCCTGCTTCTCGCACGAGCAGGAGGCGAAGAACCGGCTCTGCTATCTGGATACGACGGCGCACCACTTCCAAGCCACCAAGCGCATCATGTGCGCATTGCGCACTTGGAATCTACGCTCGGCGATTTGCCTGGAAACAGGCCTGCCTCAGTGACTTCATGCGCCGACCCTGATCGCCACAACGTGAAGACGGCGCTGCTGGCAGACTGGAATGGTATAAAGACTGGACACCCCTCGACTCAAGCCATAGGGCACGGCAGCACTGCCAGGATGCAACACCTCAACCCGTTTGTTTATCTACCGCAGATATTTGGCGTCCTGCTGCTCGCACAAGAAGGAGGCGAAGAACCGGCTCTGCTATCTGGATACGACGGCGCACCACTTCTAAGCCACCAAGCGCATCATGTGCGCATTGCGCACTTGGAATCTACGCTCAGCGATTTGCCTGGAAACAGGCCTGCCTCGGTGACTTCATGCGCCGACGCTGATCGCCACAACGTGAAGACGGCGCTGCTGGCAGACTGGAATGGTATAAAGACTGGACACCCCTCGACTCAAGCCATAGGGCACAGCAGCACTGCCAGGATGCAACACCTGAACCCGTTTGTTTATCTACCGCAGATATTTGGCGTCCTGCTTCTCGCACGAGCAGGAGGCGAAGAACCGGCTCTGCTATCTGGATACGACGGCGCACCACTTCCAAGCCACCAAGCGCATCATGTGCGCATTGCGCACTTGGAATCTACGCTCGGCGATTTGCCTGGAAACAGGCCTGCCTCGGTGACTTCATGCGCCGACGCTGATCGCCACAACGTGAAGACGGCGCTGCTGGCAGACTGGAATGGTATAAAGACTGGACACCCCTCGACTCAAGCCATAGGGCACGGCAGCACTGCCAGGATGCAACACCTCAACCCGTTTGTTTATCTACCGCAGATATTTGGCGTCCTGCTGCTCGCACAAGCAGGAGGCGAAGAACCGGTTCTGCCTTCTGGATACGACGGCGCACCACTTCCAAGCCACCAAGCACATCATGTGCGCATTGCGCACTTGGAATCTACGCTCGGAGATTTGCCTGGAAACAGGCCTGCCTCGGTGACTTCATGCGCCGATGCTGATAGCCACAACGTGAAGACGGCGCTGCTGGCAGACTGGAATGGTATAAAGACTGGACCCCTCGACTCAAGCCATAGGGCACGGCAGCACTGCCAGGATGCAACACCTCAACCCGTTTGTCTATCTACCGCAGATATTTGGCGTCCTGCTGCTCGCACAAGCAGGAGGCGAAGAACTGGCTCTGCTATCTGGATACAATGGCGCACCACTTCCAAGCCACCAAGCGAATCATGTGCGCATTGCACACTTGGAATCTACGCTCGGCGATTTGCCTGGAAACTGGCCTGCCTCGGTGACTTCATGCGCCGACCCTGATCGCCACAACGTGAAGACGGCGCTGCTGGCAGACTGGAATGGTATAAAGACTGGACACCCCTCGACTCAAGCCATAGGGCACGGCAGCACTGCCAGGATGCAACACCTCAACCCGTTTGTTTATTTACCGCAGATATTTGGCGTCCTGCTGCTCGCACAAGAAGGAGGCGAAGAACCGGCTCTGCTATCTGGATACGACGGCGCACCACTTCCAAGCCACCAAGCGCATCATGTGCGCATTGCGCACTTGGAATCTACGCTCGGCGATTTGCCTGGAAACAGGCCTGCCTCAGTGACTTCATGCGCCGACCCTGATCGCCACAACGTGAAGACGGCGCTGCTGGCAGACTGGAATGGTATAAAGACTGGACACCCCTCGACTCAAGCCATAGGGCACGGCAGCACTGCCAGGATGCAACACCTCAACCCGTTTGTTTATCTACCGCAGATATTTGGCGTCCTGCTGCTCGCACAAGAAGGAGGCGAAGAACCGGCTCTGCTATCTGGATACGACGGCGCACCACTTCCAAGCCACCAAGCGCATCATGTGCGCATTGCGCACTTGGAATCTACGCTCGGCGATTTGCCTGGAAACAGGCCTGCCTCGGTGAATTCATGCGCCGACGCTGATCGCCACAACGTGAAGACGGCGCTGCTGGCAGACTGGAATGGTATTGTAGCGAGAGAGAAAGACGGAACGGCGGCCAACGTAGTCGTGTCGTTCTCTCGCCACTTTATTGCACGCCTGAAGCGGAGCCTCGTGGCTTTTCACGTCCGATACGCCAAGTGCGCTAGCTTGTTCTAATCCTCGCGCAGCTCGAGCTAGCATCAGCTGCGCGAGAGGCGCGGCGCGCTGATTGAGAAATGATGATGGTGATGGTGGCACTACAGGGCTCCCCCCCTAGCGCTTTGCGCGATTTGAAGGCATATCAAAAAAAGAAAGAGAGCGACAAATGCTATATACATGAACGACAATCCATAAAGTGTTCATTTGGCAAGTCCAGGTTGTCAACGTTTATAGGCCATCGGTAAGCAGTGTGTCTCCGGTGGGCGACTCTGAGAGAAGCGCAAGGGACGAAGAAGGAAGTGCTGGGTCGCTGTGGTTGCCGACAAGCGGGTCTCAGGATGACCTGGTCGGACAAGCCGAGAGTGGAAAGTGTGTCGCGAGGTCATGCTGCTAACGTCGGCAGAAAGTCGGCAGTGCGGGTTTTGACGTTGGGGTAGACGCAACACAGACCTCAAAGTTGAGCGGTGTCTGACGTGCCGGTATAGATAGACGTGCCGACGCACGCAGGAACGTGTCCTAACAATGCCGCCAAGTGTACGGTGGGTAGTCGGGTACACGACTAGTGGTGGGACATTGCGTCGGATAGGCCGAGTAGGCGCTTGCGCTGTCTTCAGGGCTGTGACTGTAACTCGCGGCTCAGGGCGGCTCAAAAGTGGCCTCAATGTGTGACGCCAAGCACGTTGTCGTCGCCGACGTAGGGTAATGGGTGGTAGACACGTATGAGGTATGAGCGTCGTCGCGGTTGTGACACACGAGCTGGCCTTGTGGACACACGTCTGGTTGTTGCCGTCCGGAGGCAAAAGCTCCGGGGAATGGTGGTGGTGGTGGCACTACAGTATAAAGACTGGACGCCCCTCGACTCAAGCCATAGGGCACGGCAGCACTGCCAGGATGCAACACCTCAACCCGTTTGTTTATCTACCGCAGATATTTGGCGTCCTGCTGCTCGCACAAGCAGAAGGCGAAGAACCGGCTCTGCTATCTGGATACGACGGCGCACCACTTCCAAGCCACCAAGCGCATCATGTGTGCATTGCGCACTTGGAATCTACGCTCGGCGATTTGCCTGGAAACAGGCCTGCCTCGGTGACTTCATGCGCCGACGCTGATCGCCACAACGTGAAGACGGCGCTGCTGGCAGACTGGAATGGTATAAAGACTGGACACCCCTCGACTCAAGCCATAGGGCACGGCAGCACTGCCAGGATGCAACACCGCAACCCGTTTGTTTATCTACCGCAGGTTAGCAGGCGTTATGACAAATGTATTCGTTCAAATTACCTATGCCTAATAGTGCTGCCGTGCCCTAGGCAGATTTGTGCCCTATGAAGTGACATATGTGCCTGTATCAAGGAATTACTGTTGCTCAGTGGCGACATTGAAACAAACCCGGGACCCGATATGAAGAAGATCATGAAACAGCTTCAAGTAATTGCAGATGACATAAAAGAAATAAAGGAAGAACGTTTAAAATCTATTGAAGCAAAACTTGAACAAGTAACGTGACAGGAAACCAAGATCACGTCCTGTGTCTCCCAAGTAACCAATCTTCAAAAAACCGTTCAATACTTGGAGTTAAAAATAGACGACCTAGAAAACCGGTCTAGAAGGTCAAACTTACTTGTGTATGGCGTACCGGAGGAGGCAGACGAACACCCCGAAACCCTCGAACAAACTATAGGTGAGCAGATACTCAAGAACATACTAAAGATCAAACCCGTTCCAATAGAAAGAATCCACAGGATAGGAAAACAAAACGCTCAAAAACCTAGACCAGTGATGCTAAAACTCCTCGACTTCCTAGACAAAGTAACCATTCTTAGAAACTGCACGCAACTAAAGAGCACCACTTTCTCTGTTGGAGAGGACTTCTCAAATAGAGTAAGATACATCAGAAAAAAGCTTTGGCGAATTGCAGAAACCAAAAAAGAAGCCGGAGACAAAGTATTTATGGTCTATGACAAGTTAAAAGTGAATGAAGATCTGTGCCGATGGGATGAAGATACAATTGATATTGTGCTCGTAAGCGCTGGCTGTCAGACCATTAACCATGAAAAAAACGACGAAGTGGAAGCATCAGGCGAGCCACAACGTTGCAGGCGACGAAAGAAATAACATTTCTTACCATAAACACCCGCAGCATGCTTCAAAAATTAGTACCGCTTGAATCCTTACTTCTTGTAATTGAACCTGACTTCGTAGCTTCGACAGAAACGTGGCTGACAAATGAGATAAAGGATTTTGAGGTAACACACCCAAACTACGTCATCATTCGTAAAGATAGGCAAACACGCGGGGGAGGTGTGGCCATCTTACTTAAGACTTTCCTTTGAAATACTTCCTGAGGTTATCAAAGTCGAGGCAATATTTTGCAAGCTTCTCTTCACTTCTCGCACAGCATTTGTTGGCTGCGTTTATCGCAGCCCATCTTCAGACAAGGATAGCTTGCAGGCATTGCACACGTATATGCATCGGTATGTTCTCGGAGCCAGGCTAATTTTGCTCGGCGACTTTAACTTACCCGATATAAACTGGCGAACAATGCAACACAACAGCGCATGCACGGATGCGCTCATTGGCATCATGTTGACATTTAATCTGTCCCAAATCGTAAAACAGCCTACCCGTATCCAAGGGTGGTGTTCTAATATACTCGACTTGGTGTTCTTAAGGGATCATTTTCCTGCAGATAATGCACAGGTTGAAATTCTTGAGGGCATATCAGACCACGAAATTATTCAGGGCTCCGTTTCTATAGTTGACATTCCTATACCGTCCAACTCCTTTTCTGCCTATCTTGACTTTAACCATGCCGATGACACCAGTATACTTGATCATCTTTTCCATGAACTTGCTTTATTTGAACTACTTGCGAATGATTCAAACACAAATGTGGAAATACTATGGGCAAGCTTCAAATCAGTCGTAACACATTGCGTTCTTAACTATGTGCCATCTAAAACAAAGAAAACACGAAAATATAATCCCTGGATATCGCGTGAAATTATTCATTGCAAGCGTAAAGTAAAGCGCCTCAGAAAAACTTTGGAGGCAAAACCTACTCCACAATTTCGGAACAAGTTGAGTCAAGCTATTACTAAGATGAAATCCCAAATAAAAATGTCCAAAGCAAACTATTTTACAAGTACGCTACCCAACTTTTTGAAAACGTCTCCCCAGAAGTTCTAGAACTACCTTAATCCCAAAAACCGTATTAGGCCCGCGGCCCCGGAAGAAAGCAAAGATAAAGCAAACTCGCTAAATAACTATTTCCAATCTGTTTTCACGATTGATGACGGAAATGTGCCTGATGTTGACATTTGCAACACCCGACATATTGAACCACTTGTTGTGACAGAGTCCGGAGTGCTTAATTTGTTGTTAAAATTAGATACTAAGAAGGGTGCCGGTCCCGATGACTTGCCAAATGAATTTCTTAGGCGATATGCTGAATGGGTAGCCAAATACTTATGTGTACTTTTCAATAAGTCCCTATCAACCTGTTCCCTCCCCCAAGAATGGAAAATCGCAAAAGTAGCTGCTGTTCATAAATCTGGTAGCGAAGCTGACCCTTCAAATTTCAGACCCATTTCATTAACCAGCACAACTTGCAAACTACTGGAACACATTATTCTTAAACATCTAACGTTGTACCTTGACCAGAATCACATCTTATCGTCACTACAACACGGTTTTCGCAAAGGACTATCTACAGTTACCCAACTGGAACTAATTCACGACATCTCCCTCAATGTACACTGTACAAAACAAACTGATTTAATTCTATTAGATTTCTCAAAGGCGTTTGATCGGGTGCCACACAAAAAACTTATAAAAAATTTAGAAGCAACGATAGGCGCAGGCCCACTTACTGACTGGATCGACAATTATCTGAGTAACTGAGCTCAGTATGTGCAAGTCAATCGCGAAAGTTCTACCATAGCCAACGTTACGTCAGGTGTACCGCAGGGCACTGTTTTGGCCCCCATTTTATTTTTGATCTTCATTAATGATTTACCTGCTGGCATTGGTGTTAATGTGAGGCTTTTCGCCGATGATTGTATACTTTACCAGGAAATTAACGCCCCAGAAGATCATGTAAAACTGAAGAATGCCTTGCAGCTCATATCTAAGTGGTGTGCTCTTTGGCAAATGACCCTGAATGTAAAAAAATCTGCTCTCTTGAGGATAACAAGAAAAAAGCAAGTATCTGAATTTGTTTACGTTATTAATAACTCTCCACTTCCGGTAGTGACTGAACACAAATATCTAGGTTGAACTTTAACGCAAGATTTTAGATGGGATATTCACGTTAGTCATGTCACATCAGCTGCATTAAAACGGCTGTTTTTCCTTCGTAGAAGTCTCGCTTCCGCGCCACCTGAAACGAAACTTCTAGCCTACAAAGCGTTCGTCAGACCTGTCTTAGAATATGCAAACGTCACGTGGTTTCCCTTTACAAACAATCTCATAAATGACCTAGAACGAATACAACGAAAAGCGATAAGATTAGTCTATAACAAGTACGGAATAACTGACTCACCCACAGAACTTTTAAAAAAAGTAGGTCTCTTAACAATAAAAAACCGCGCTAAACTGGCACGTCGGAAATTCCTATATCAGTTAGTTCACCAACAGCTAAACATAGACAGTTCAAAGTATATGTCATTTAAAAAAACAAGGCCAACACGACAAAAGCATTCTCAGACATTGAATGAATATCAGTGCCGGACGGACTGTCTGAAATATTCTTTTTTTCCACTAGCAATTCGCGAGTAGAATAACTTGCCAATCAGTATAACAAACAGTCAATCATTGGAAACTTTTTCATCCCTGCTCGAATGTTATTTATTGTCTTCAGAATTGACGAACTCTGTTTTTTTCTTGTCCACTGTTTGAAGTGCTCACTATTCTTTTTTTTTCAGTACTAGTTGGAATTGATGTCCTATGCTACTGAATGTATTTTAGTGGTACTGATGTAGTCATCAAATGTATTTCTGTCGGCTTTGTCTCACTCGTTAATATAATAATTCAGTGAGTACCCTCTGTATAAATCTTGCCGTTTCACAATGTATGTGCCCTTCCTGCAATAATCCCTATTTGGGATTGGCAGTATATGTAAATAAAATAAATAAATAAATAAGTTTTCCCATGTTTTGCTTACCTGTCCTCCCATCAATCCAGCCCATCGCGTTTCTCAACGCATCAGCCATGATAAAGCAGTGTACCATCCCCGTTTCCTCACTGCCACGCATCTTATTTCATTATTTTCAAGGCTGCCGTCGACTGGAACAATCTTCTTTCAGACATCGTCCTTCACATCTGCCATGCTCATTTCAAGAACTCCATTGCGTGAAACTTTGTAAACATTAAATAACTTGTTTGTTTCTCTTGGTCCCCATGTAAGACCATGTGTACAGGGTCTTTGATGTATTTTTAATAAATAAATAACTGTAGAGTGACCATAGTGTACCAACTTCAAATATGTAATGTCGCCTTTTGATACATGATATAATTCAATATACATCCATTTCCTTCGTTTCTTCAATTCGCGTGTCTTAGGGCTGGATATAAACTGCACTAGAAACGCACCCTGTCGTCTCTTCAGTTTCTGCCACGAAGCTTTACGCTGAACCGAATAGAGAGCTTCGTGGCACACAGCTCACCGTAGCGCTATATAAGCAACCTTCATAGCACTCATTGAACCATACAATGTTACTTATGTTATAGCTAGGGCACCTCCATTAAAGCGTTTCCTTGTTCAACGCTGGCTACAAGCCACCACGTGTATGTGCCGCGTGGTACGGCTCTCCTATATATACGTCATTTCGTTTCAATGTAGCTTGAGCGAGAGCTTTGTTGTAGTAAGACACAATAGCGGGTAACAAGACGCCTTTGAGGTACAGCCTCTTCCTTTTCTCACGTCAAGGAAGCGCATTGTAGCATGATGCATGGACAGAAGTGCCAGACACTGGACAGCGAACACCTTGTTGCTTCGCTTTTCCGATCGCGACGCAATCCATAAGATTATATCGACCACCAGTGTTTGCTACATGCTTGTTGGCGCCATCTTCGCGTGCTGTTCAGCAAACGTTGTGTCTGTGTTCATGTTCACTATTTTAGCTACCACATAAGCTTAATCTGGATTATTTACATTATTCGTTGAGATTGTGTCTACATAAAACGATGCTATAGCCGCCAAACACCAGCAGGCTTTCCGGAAGTTTTTATTTATTAATTCATGTTCAATTAAAATTCAACTACAGTAAGAAGACGCGTTTAACTTCTGTGTTACAATGAATCTTACGACGAAGGGATCAGCCATGTGTTTCTGTGAATGATTTACTTTAACGTCACTTCAGGTGCGGTGAAGCATTTCCGATATAACATAAATTTCATGCGTGCAAAAAAAGGAAGTCTGACTGCGACAAAATAGTCATCATGTCGTCTTATTTTAGTATCAATAAGTTAGATTCCTTCTTGAATAACTCTGCCATTTCAGGAATTCACATTAACGCGCGTAGTCTAAGAAAAAATCATGATGAAATAAACGCTCTTTTACACTCTTTCAAAAGTTCCTTTTCCCTCGTCTGCATCTCGGAAACATGGCTTACACTAGAGGATCAAAACTTGTTTGGCCTGCAAGGTTACTTGTCAGAATACTGCAATCGCACATCAAGTAGCCATGGTGGCGCAGCCATCTTTATCTCACCTACTTTGCCCTATAAACGCAGATCTGACCTTCATATTGTCGTCGATAGCTGCGAATCTGTTTGGATAGAACTAGACAAGCCTTCATCCACTGGTAAACTTATCATTGGAACTATCTATCGGTCGCCTTCATCGTCAATTTCTGAGTTCTTTTCAAGTCTCTATGCTGTCCTTGAAACATTATCATGCGAACGTAAAAATGTTGTTATTGTGGGTGACTTAAACATTGATTTACTTGAAGATACTTCCAATCGCATTGAATATGCAAATTGTTACCAAGGTTTTGGTTACGAGTCCTTAATCACACTTCCAACTAGATGCATTCCTGGCCGCAGTAGCACACTCATTGACCATGTTCTGTCTAACTTTCTTTCACCTGAGCACAGTGGTGTTCTTAAAGTAAATATTACTGACCATTACCCTGTTTTCTTCTCATGTAAAAACTTAAAGCATAATTGCGATTTAGGATTTTTTAAATCAATTCTAAACAAAGAAGAGTATGTGAACCGCGTAACAAATGTCGATTGGTCTTTCATTGAAACATGCACTGATGCCAACTTAGCTTTTGATTTTCTTTCGTCTCGCATATGCAAATGCATTCATGATAGCGTCACGGTAGTAAAATGTAAAAGAATATACTCAGCACCCCATAATCCCTGCATAACGAACAGTCTATTGACATGCATGCGTAAAAAAGAAAACCTCTACAAAAAAGTCAAACGCCGTCCTTTCAATACGAATTTAAAACATCGTTACACTCTCTATTCTAATACTCTCAATAGACTCTTAAAAGCAGCTAGAAAAAGTTATTACGAAGAAAAAATAGCACGCGCTGGCAACAACTCTAAAGAACAATGGAAAATTATTAACTCCTTTCTAAACAAGAACACGTCCGAATTGACTATCACTGAGCTTCAAATTGCTGACCGTGTCTTAGATCAGCCAATTGACATTGCAAGTGGATTCAACTCATTTTACTGTAAACGAGCTTCTAGTACACCCCCATCGTCCAATAGATCTCAGGTCTGCTCTTCACAATCTTTCTACCTCTTCCCAACAGACCCTAACGAAATTATCAGCATTATTCATAATCTTAAATTAACTTCTCCTAGACTGGACGGAATTCACTCGTCCTACATTAAGCTAATTTCCAACCATATTGCCGTCCCTCTATCCCGCATTATCAATCTAATATTCAAGACAGGTACATCCCCATCTCAACTAAAAAAGGCCAAAATAATACCAGTGTTCAAAAAAGGCGAGAGAACTTTCATATCGAATTATCGCCCCATAGCTATCCTATCATCTTTTAGTAAAATAATAGAAAAGTGTATTGAGAAACGTATAACTAATTACTTGTCTAAGTTTTCCATTTTAACTCCTAGTCAGTTTGGTTTTCGACCTGCTTTCTCGACTAATCTTGCATTGTTAACTTTCACTGATAAGATTAAAAAAGCTATTGATTCTGGTGAATTAGCTGGAGCATTGTTCATTGACCGAACCAAAGCTTTCGACTCACTTAATCACAGCATCCTGGAAACCAAACTCACGGCCATTGGTATTGTTGAACCTGCCCTTGCACTTATTAAAAGTTACCTCTGTAATAGACAGCAGGCTGTTTATGTTAGCTCTACTTTATCAGATTTTCTTACTACTAATCAGGGTGTTCCTCAAGGGTCCATTCTTGGCCCGCTTTTATTTTTAATTCACATGAATGACCTTCCCCTTTCAGTTACTAACTCTCTGCTTTTTCTTTATGCCGATGACACTACAATACTTGCCACTCGTAAACCAATTGACTCTTCAACGCTAAAATTACAAAAAGATCTAAATAACATCTTAAGCTGGTGTCTCACGAATTCCCTCAGTATTAACCCTAAGAAAACTAAGTTCATGACATTCCACTTAGCTAACAAAGTTCTCCCCTCCCAAATTTCTATTAAACTAAATGGCTCACTCATTAACCCTGACAATGAATGCTCTTTCGTAGGAATCGTTCTCGACAGCAACCTAAAATACTCTAATCATGTTATTCATTTGCGGAAAAAACTAGCATTTGGTGTCAGGATTCTAATCAGAGCACGTTACTACTTTAACATTTCAACTCTAATCAAGTTATATTATGCTTTTATTCACAGCCATATTAAATATTGCATCACGACTTGGGAAAATACATACCTCACCCACTTATCTCCCATTAAGCACATTCAAAACCAAGCCATCAGACTAATGACTTTCAGTTCATATCGTTCTAGTGCATCATCATTACTTCGTAACTTCGAAATACTTTCTACTGTTACTTTATTTAAATATACCTCATTATCATGCTGTTAAAATCCTTGCACCATCTTGTCCCATCAAGCGTCTTTTATTTTAATGCTTTGTCTAACTTAAACCGTACTAGATTCGCTTCAAATGGAAATTTTCTACTTCCTACTATCCGCACTAATTTTGGTCGCCACACTGCATATTTCTCAGCATTATCATTATGGAATTCATAGCCATCTCACAACAAGCAATGCTCGACTATTGGCACATTTAAAAAAACAATTGTATTCGTACTTGATCAACTACTAGATGTTTTTATCTTGTTATATTGTTTATTCCACTCTTCTTTTTACTTGTTTCTTAGTGTTGGTTTTATCAATTTACTCATCTCTCTGTTTACACTGCTGCTGCTAATTGAGTAAATTTTGTAATACCATTTTGAACAGGAGGTCCCCCTGCAGCCTTGTGCTTTCGGACCTCCTCCTGTATATATACTTTGTATACTGTTCCTTTTTCTGTACTAATAACTGAAAATAAACTGAACTGAAACTGAATGTAAACGTAGCGTGCTAGCCTATAGACTTTTTCACTCAAGGCATACTGGGCACTGCCATAGTTCTTTCTGGGCTGTTGTTAGCGCGCGTCACTACCCCAAAAAAATGCACTGCCGAGGCTGTGAGGTGGCCTTTCGTACTCTCGTGCAACAGCCCAGAAAGGAGGAAATCCTCCTCTCCGTAGTTGGAGTGGTGCCGTGCGGGGGGAGGGTTGATTGGCATCACGGAACGGACGATTCAAATCTTTCTGTGTCACGCGTACATACACACGCACTCGATTCGAATGCTGTTGCGCTGCCAGTGACCACTTTTTGCTATTCTCACACTTAAAATTAATGACAGAAGCAGCATCGAGGATGTCCGTGGTAAAACAATAAAAAAACTAAACTTTTTTCACGGTAGAATCCCCAACGCGGTGCCTGCGCTCCATCGTCTACGCTTTCATTAGGTTTGTTATGGTGTCGAGCTGCTTACTTCGAAGGTGGGTTCAACTCTCGGTCATGGTAGCCGCACACCGACGATGGTGAAAAGCCACACAATGCATGTGCAGGAGGTTAAAAAATGTGAGGTGACCACAATTACTCTGCAGCGCACCTCGCGATCATGTCACGCTTCTGAAACGTGTACGACAACTTACTTGCATTTCAGGTAGCGTTGTTCATGGGCGATTCCTTTGAAAAATGTTATTGTTTCGCCTCCTCAATTGGTATCTGTATCAGACGCATCGAGGTAACTGCTGGGGGTGTTTTTTTTTATGTGGGCGCGGGCATAAGTTAATATCAAGTGTTGTGAAATATCTCGAATGTGCTCGCCCAACAATACCGCCGCAGCTTTTGCGTTGAATTTTCATGTGCGTGGTTGCCCATACTTCATCACGTTATTAAATGCGAAGCATTTCTTGGCGAACTTCGGCGACATTTAGCGCATCTATCAATCTATCTATCTATCTCTCTATCTATCTATCTATGTATCTATCTATCTATCTATTTATCTATTTATTTATTTATTTATTTTGTGAAGAAGAAATTGCATCGTTGGCAAGCAACATCGCCACCGTTTGGGTACTGGGTGCTGGGCTTCTCTCGCTCGGCTCGTGCTGATCATCGCCGGCATCTGCTTGACCGTTGCTCAGTCCCCATCGTAGTATCATCGTAGGGCCACCGTCGCAACAGTCGCCAATAAACCCCTTTTCAATTGGTGGAGGGTGCTGACATTCCCAGTCGCATGAACCTTGGTGCTGCCATTCGCCGTTGCGTAAACCTGGAGCTGCGCAACCGAACGCTACCTCCCATTATGGCCACCAACAACGCGCAACCTGGCTCTTCCACTTCATCCCCCAGCAACCCCGGCGTTCTACGTTTGCGAGAGCCCAAGGTCTTTAGCGGAGCTGATGAGACCAGCGTGGAAGACTGGTTCGCTAACTACGAACTGGTGAGCGCAAACAACAAGTGGGATGACGCCGACAAGTTGACTAACGTCATCTTTTACCTCACTGACGTGGCCGCAATGTGGTATAACAGCCACAAAAACGACATTACGACGTGGTCCATCTTCAAAACGTTTGCTGAGGTTTTCGGCTGACTCACTTTCCGCAAGTCCAGAGCCGAACAAAGCTTGCGGACTCGCGCACAGAAGCCATCTGAATCGTTCACCAGTTACATCGAAGACATTATTGGTCTTTGCAACCGTGTGAACACCGCCTTGCCCGAGTCGGAGAAGATTCAGCACATCCTCCAAGGGATAAATGACGGCGCATTTCAGATGCTCCTGGCGCGCAATCCTGCCACCGTTGCGGAACTTGTGACTTCAAGTCAAAGTTTCGAAGAGTTGAGGAAGCAGCGCGCCCTGACTCGGCCATTTTCTTCACACGCCGACTCACTATCCAGTCTTACTTCTGTTACTGAATACTCACCAACTCTGCAAGAGATTAAAGACTTTGTGCGTGAAGAAGTAGTTCGACAGCTGTCGTTGATTCCCTTCACGCAGCAGCCGCAGTCCTCTCGTTTGCCCTCACCACTCCACGACTTTATTGCTGAAGAGGTAGCTCAGGCTGTTCCCGTCGCTGCCCACCAGCAGCCTGTGGCCATGCCTGTTCAACATGCGCCGGCTATGCAGCCCATGGCAGCACCTCTTACTTATGCCCAGGTGGTACGCAGCAGACCCCGCCAGCAGCATTTGCCACCCATACCTGCACTTACTCCCCACTCTACTCCTCTTTCGGCACCTTGGGCCGCACCGCGAGTCAGCAATTCCTGGCGCACTGCTGACAATCGACCGATCTGCTACGCCTGTGGTACTCCGACACGTGGCACGATATTATTGTCATCGCTTCCAATGACAACACAACGCTACTTGGCCGTTACCGTATGACCCGCCGCCCACGCACCTACCTGCTCCCTATCCCTCACCGCAGTATGGCTACACTAACGTTCCCGAGTCTCAGTCACCCCAGCCCCCAGCTCCGACTCACTGTCCCGGCTCGCCGTCTCCTCGCAGGCGATCTCTGTCCCCAATGCGTCCCCGACCCGCTTCCTCCAACCGGGAAAACTGAACGCCGCAGTTCCAGAGGCAAGAACTGCGCCGTCGTCGAAATGCCCAAGTCCTCGCACTTCACCTGCTAACGTCGTCGCAATATCTGTCGATGGTGTTTGTACCTTTGCCCTCATCGACACAGGTGCTGCCGTTTCTGTTATAGCCGCCCAGCTCTGCCGCTCCCTACGCAAAGTGACCACGCCGCTCTCTGGACTATCGCTTCGTACGGCTAGCGCACAACCAATTCGACCTCTAGGCACCCGTACAGCCCGCATTTTCATCCAAGGCTCTATGTACGTTGTCGAGTTCATCGTCCTTTCAGTGTACTCGCATGACGTTATGCTCAGGTGGGACTTCTTGTCCCATCTTCATGCCGTCATCGACTGCGCACGCGCTGAAGTTCAATTTTCGCACCTGTCTGACAAACCTTTGCACGAAACTCTTGAGCGGTCCCCAAAACTCGTCGTGCGTGAAGACACTGAAATTCCGCCAGCCTCTCTTGCCGTTGTCCCTGTTTGCTGCGATGACCATAACGATGCTACAGTAATGTTTACACCTTCCGAAATTTTCACGAGCCGCAGAGCCGTTTCCTTGCCTTTCGCTACACTTGACGTCACTGCTGGCCGAAGCAATATTTTCGTCCACAACCCCCTTTCTGCACCGCTTACGCTACTTGCCGGTGAATGTCTCGGTAGAGTTGAGTACCTTTGATCCCTCTTTATTCCTTAACATGCCAGACAAATCGTGCAGTGGGGCCTCTACCGAACTTCATGCCCTTTCCCCACTGGAATGCTCGTCGAGTGACACCTTCTCGAGTTCCATCGCCGATACCTTAACTGCTCAAGAACGCACCGAGCTTCTTAATCTCCTCCAGCACTTTGCGAATTCCTTCGACGTTTCTCAGCCGCAATTCGGTCGACTTCCGCAGTGCACCACTACATTGACACCGGTTCCCGCCAGCCATTGGGTCAAAGACCGTACCGTGTCTCTGCTGCAGTACGTCACGTCATCAACGACCAGGTCGCAGAGATGCTACGCCGTCGCGTTATTCAACCATCGCACAGTCCTTGGGCATCTCCTGTCGTTCTAGTTCGAAGGAAGGACGGATCGATTTGATATTGCGTCGACTACCAGCGATTAAACAAGGTGACGCGGAAAGACGTCTATCCATTACCGCGAGTTGACGACGCCCTTGACAGCCTCCAAGGAGCCGAATTCCTCTCCTCCTTAGAATTACGATCTGTATACTGGCAGGTTCCTATGGCAGAAGCTGATCGCCAGAAAACTGCGTTCATTACGCCTGATGGCCTGTACGAATTTAACTTGATGCTTTTGGGCTTTGTAAGGTTCCTGCCACGTATCAACGACTCATGGACAACACACTGCGTGGACTAAAGTGGTCTGTGTGTCTATGCTACCTCGACGACATTGTCGTTTTCTCTGCCAATTTTCCTACACATCTGCTTCGGGTCCAACTGGTTCTGACGTGTTTAACCAACACTGGGCTCCAACTGAGCTTAAAAAAGTGCCGCTTCGCCGCGCGAGAGCACGTCTTAGGGCACATTGTGTCCAAGCATGGTGTTCTACCCGACCCTGCAAAACTGCAAGCAGTCGCTGAGTTCGCGAAACCTACTACACTGAAAGAACTACGCAGTTTTGTCGGACTATGCTCGTACTTCCGGCGCTTCGTGCGAAATTTTGCGTCGATCATGTCAGCACTGACCAACCTCCTACGCAGTGATGCAGACCTTTCAACCTGGTCTCCTGACTGCGACGTCGCGTTTGCCACGCTCCGTAGTCTGCTAACATCTCCTCCAATTCGTCGGCATTTTGACCCAACAGCTGCAACGGAAGTTCACACAGACGCTAGTGGGGTTGGTCTTGGCATCGTCCTCGCCCAACGCAAGCCGGGCTACTCCGAATACGTCATCGATTATGCGAATCGCACATTTACTAAAGCTGAGGCTAATTACAGCGTCACTGAAAAAGAGTGCTTGGCGCTAGTGTGGGCGCTTCGCAAGTTCCGCCCTTATTTGTACGTTCGCCGATGCGACCTGGTAACGGACCACCATGCACCTTGTTGGCTCGCCACATTGAAAGATCCTTCTGGTCGCCTAGCCCGGTGGGCACTGCAAATCCAGGAGTAGGACATTCGCGTCATATATCGCAGTGGACGCAAGCATTTTGACGCCGACGCCCTGTCCCGTCCACCTTTACCTCCAGACTCAGCCTGTGGAACCACAGGTACCAACTCCGTCGCATCTCTCGACCTCGACTCATTTGCCAGTGAACAACACAAGGACCCATGGATCGCTTCTCTTTTTGGCTGTCTCTATAGATCGTCAACCACTGCGGTACCACGATCTCTCCGACGTCAAGCTGTTCATTTCGCCATTCGTGATCGGCTGCTACACCGACGCAACTACGCCCCTGAAGGTCGTAAGTGGCTCTTGGTTGGCCCGTGCAGCTTGCGATCACAGATCTGCGCCTCCTTTCACGACGATCCCTAATGTGGTCATGCCGGAGTTTTCGAAACTTACGAACGCATTCGCCATCGCTTCTACTGGCGCGGAATGTGTAATTTTGTTCGAAAATTCGTTATGGGCTGCCCTGACTGTCAACGCCGCAAATCACCGCCTTTCCACTCGTCCGGGGCGCTTGAACCGCTTTCGTGCCCTGCCAAACCATTAGATCGGATTGGAATTGATCTCTATGGCCCTCTACCGACAACATCAGATGAAAATCGGTGGATCATAGTCGCTGTGGACCATTTAACACGCTACGCTGAGACCACCGCCCTTCCAAGTGCCACTGCGCGGGACGTAGCATCCTTCATCCTTCCTCGTTTCATACTACGACATGGTTCACCTCTAGAACTACTAAGTGACCGAGGTCGATCCTTCCTATCAGAAGTCGTCACGTCTCTGCTTTCTGAATGTCATGTTCATCGCAAGACCACGGCATACCACCGGCAGACTAATGGGCTCACGGAGAGATTTAACTGCACCCTTGGAAATATGCTCGTGAAGTATGTGGCATCCGATCATACTAACTGAAATCGCATTCTTCCATTCATCACGTTCACATACAACGCCGCGGCACAGTCTACCACTGTATTTTCGCCTTTCTTTCTTCTTTATGGACGCGAACTATCCCACACCATCGACACTCTTCTTCCATACCGTCCTGACGCATCCGACTGCCCATCTGTGTGCGAAGCTGCCCGAAATGCGGAAGAGTGCTGTGAACTCGTCCACATCTTTACGTAACAAGAACAGCAGCGCCAGAAAGAAAACAACGCCGACTCTTCACAAAGCCACAGCTATTCCCCGGGATCACTTGTATGGCTGGCTGTTCCTTACCAAACCCCCGGCATTTCCTCAAAACTCGTTCCAAAGTACAAGGGCCCATACCGCATTTTGGAGCAAACCTCGCCGGTGAATTTTCTCATTGAGCTACTTTCCCCATCTGACGACATGCGCCGGCGTGGACGTGACACCGTTCATGTCGCCCGCCTTAAGCCATATCATAGCCCTCTGCCTCCAGACTCTTAGGTCGCCAGGATGGCTCTTTTTCGGCGGGGGCAAATTGTGAAGAAAACGCATTGTTAGCAAGCAACATCGCCACCGCTTGGGTACTGGGTGCTGGGCTTCTCTCGCTCGGCTCGTGCTGATTATCGCCGGCATCTGCTTGACCATTGCTCTGTCCCCATCGTGGTTTCATCGTAGGGCCACCATCGCAACAGTCGCCAATAAACCCCTTTTCAATTGAGTTATCTATCTATCTATCTATCTATCTATTTATCTATCTATCTAACTATCTATCTAGCCACTTGCGACATTTAGCTCTCCTGGCCCTTTGGATAATGCTATCGATACCAAACTTGTTACCAACATAACATGACTATATGGCGAACATGGCTGAGCAGTCAAAACATGAAAATCATAACATGTATGTCATGAATGTCATGATTTACATTTCATGGTCTTGCTGCTCTGCGGTGGTTTTATTCCCATGACATGCTGCAAAACTGGTATGGTATGACATGACAGCATGGTGAACACAAGCGACAGACCCTAACATGAAAGTCATGACATGCGTGTCATATAACAACATGACTACATGCCACACTCATGATGTGCTCGCGGCCGTTTCGCTAGCTTTGCATATATCAAATTTGGTATTGCTGGACGTGAATAGATGACGAAGGTATGTACTGGTGCAAACATGATAATCATGAGATTCGCGTCATGTAACAACATGACTACAAGCTACATTATGCGCTCGTGGCCATTCCGCTAGCTTCTCATGTACCAAATTTAGTATTACGTGACGCGAACGGACGACATTGGTAAATAAAACATTCAAACATGATTATCAAGACATCCATGTCATGTACAAACATCACTACGACCCACCCTCATGATGCACTCACGGCCGTTTCGCTACCTTCACATATGCCGAAATTTAGTATTACGTCACATGAATAGATGATGAACGTATGTGACTAGTGCAAACATGATAATCACCAGATGCGTGTCATATAAGAGCATTATTACACGCCACACTCAAGGCGCCAATACACTTCGACGTGACCCGGCGCGCGTGTGCGCTGGCATTCGTTTCACCACGTCATGCCGGCGATGTCACGCCAGGCACCGATATTCTCCTAGTGGAGATCAGTAGATCTGCCCACTGACATCTATATTGGATCTTCCTGTGATATACTTGCAGGTGCGCCGCGCTGCGTAGGTTTGACACAGATGCGTTTAAGCGCACACGGCGTGCCTCCGTCACGAAGAGAGGCAGACGCGGTGCGGTCTGGTTAACGTCTTCGGTGCGAAATGAAGCATGACGATTTTCGTGCTGGTTGCCGCCGAGCTGCACCGATAAACGCTGGTCGCGCCAGTAGCGCCTGGCATCAGACTACAGAGTGCTCGAGTTTTGATAGCGTGGGGTCGCTGCGCCCACCCTGCGCGTGCGTCAACGTTGTGTCGGAGTATATTGGGCCCTTTATGACGCGCTCACCACCGTTTCGCAGCTGCACATACACCAAATTGGGTATTACGTGACGTTATTGGACGACAAATATAAATTATGCCTCGAAATATAATAATCATGATAGAGATGTCAAGTAAAACATGACAACATGTTACGTTCATAGCACGCTCGCGGCCGTTTCGCTAGCTCCATAATATCAAAGTTGGTATCAGATGACGTTAATAGATGACGAAGGTATATTAAACGTCCAAACATAATAATCATGATATCGAAGTCAAGTACGGCATAATTTACCTGCACCTCGTAACATTGGGCTGATTTTAAAGTGACCTATCAACCTTCCTCATTCGTGCTTCGCATGTCATCGATTTCCACTGTACGTGGGATCTGCCAATTTTTTAGCTTTATGTTTTAGGAATAATCTCGGTGCTCCATTCTGCTGGAAAAACAAGCTGAAGGCTAGTATCAGAAACTGCTATTCATTTCAGATAGTGTCTACGTGCAACATCCTAGCAAATGTGCTGTCACGCTTGTAAGTACCAGTTTACACAGCCACCTCATGAATAAATGTTTTCCGCGGTTGATTACCTGAGAAACACATGAATCAGTATATGAACATAACGTGCGAGACCAATTGTTGCTTCACTGAGGCAAAGGACGTTTCATTATCACGTTGGCCACGAAGCAGCATACGCTATCGAAACAGTTCATTTCGACTTTCTGGCGTTTGTTTTGCAAACAATTGCTATCAGCAGTGCTCCTGTGTGAAGTGAACATTGCCGTTTAAGACGTGATGGCGTATCGAGTCAGCTGTTCGCGTAAATCAAGGTATGCGACTACGTGATCCTGATGACTATTGAGAAGAAATCTGTACATGAGATCCGAGTATACCGACTTCTCATAATGCCGCTAACCATTCTGTGGTTTGAAGCGACACTTTTTTTCCTCACTATCATAAGTGATTGTGTATGAAAAACAGATCCATCTAATGTCTACTGTATTCCGAAGCGGAATTCTGTCTAATGAGCTACGTTATTCGCAGAGGCAGACATAACTTGCACCGTAAATCGCAACGCTGGAGTAAACTTAAAACATCCCCATTTCATTTGTAATACTTCGACAAAAATGTTTATTCGTGCCGTGTATGAAAATTTGTAATGTTTTTAGAGCCATTCAGCACAAATATTTTCTTAGCATTGATTTTGTCGAGCATTTGCACGGTGAAAAGAAATAATGTCTCACTGTCCTGCACCTTCATTTTTTTATTTTATTGATACTGTAAGCCTTATCAGGCTCATACAGGAGTGGGAAGAAATTATGCAGATTGTCATCTTCACATTAGACCACAAAACACAAAAAAACGAACACGGGAAAAAATAAGAATGAACAATAGACTACTCTAAACAATTACAAATTACAACTGTACATCTAGTCGAAGAACCAAGAAATAAAAGAGAATAAAAACACCACAGGCTAACAGGGAAGAGTGCATATTAGACACAGATCTGAGAATTGAAACATCGAGTGGCATACAAGTCAAAACGTACATTCAATGAAAAGGTGCGCCATCATTCTACAACGCTGCAACTTACTGATCCAAAAACTTTTCAAGATTGGCAGTGAATGATTCGAGAGATTCTGAGGACACTATATCACGTGGAAGTTTAATCCATATTTCTATTACTGACGGAAAGTAGGAATAATTAAATGAATTGCAACGGGAGATGAAAGGCCTGATACTCTTGTCGTGGTTTGTTCTGGCGGAGCGCTGATATGGTGGTTTCAAGTACTCGTGTTTGTTGATGTTAATGTTGTCATGATAAAGCCGATAAAGAAATTTTAATGCAGCTATGCATCGCCGGATCGCCAGTGTTTGAATGCTTGCCCTATTGCGGAGCGCGGTTATGTTGACATCTCGAGAATACTGAGAATACACAAATCGGAGCGCTTTATTTTGTATTCCCTCCAGCTGGTTAAGAAGGTAAGTTTGATGCGGATTCCAGATTACACTGCCGTATTGGAGGATTGGTCGTACAAGGCATTTATAACTTGTTAGTCTAACTTTGGAAGGGGCTAGAGCGAGTTTCCTGCGAAGATATCCCAGCTGTCTGTACGCTTTTGTGCACGTCTGGTTAATGTGAACATCCCATTTTAATGTGTTTGTGATGGTAACACCCAAATATTTCACCGAAGCGGCCTCTGCTATGTGTAGTCCATTTAAATGATACGCAAATTTTAAGGGTGCTCTCTTTCGGGTTATATGCATATACGAGGTTTTTCCTACGTTTATTTCCATTCCCCATTCTTGACACCATCTTGAAATGTTAGTTAGGGAGGTATCAAGCCGTAACTGATCGTCGATCGCTCGTACTGTGGTATAAATGACACAGTCGTCAGCAAACAGTCTAACTGTGACGTCAGGTTCAACATGACAATGAATGTCATTCACGAAAATTAGGAAAAGAATCGGGCCTAGCACAGACTCTTGTGGGACCCCCGAGTAAACGTCTAACTCTTCAGATTCAGCGTCGTTTACTTTAACGTGCTGACTGCGGTTTGAGAGGTAGGCGGCTATCTAGTGTACTATGTTGGTTTCAATCCCGAAAATCTTCAGTTTGTCAATTAGTTTTTGATGGGGCACCTTATCAAATGCTTTGGAGAAATCTATGAATATTGCGTCACATTGAAGTCTTGAGTTAATTACGGTAGCAAAGTCATGTGCTATTTCGAGAAGTTGGGTTATCGTAGAGAGCCCTTTCCGAAAGCCGTGTTGTTCGGAGTAAAGTAGGTTGTTATCTTCTAAGTAAGTGGTGATTGCCTTGTTGACTATATGCTCCATTAGCTTGCAACAAGAACTAGTCAGTGAAATCGGCCTGTAATTGGTCACAATTAATTTGTTACCCCCTTTATGAATAGGAAGGACCCTGGCACGAAGCCAGTCCGTCGGCAGTGTGGCTGTCTGAAGCGATGATACGAAAATTGCATGTAGAAAGGGAGTTAATTGTTCTGCCTAGCGCCGTAGAAAGGCATTTGAAAGATCGTCAGGGCCTGAGCGTTTCTTGACGTCAATCTGCAGCAACAAGTTAAGTATTCCATCATGAGTTATGACTAGTTCCGACATTGATAACGCAGAATCTAGCGCAGTTTTGTTTTGAGCAGACGCAGAAGTGCGTGTAAAAACCGACTGAAAGTACCTGTTAAACGTGCTGGCAATAGTGAGAGCTTCATCCGTAATAGTCCCGTTGGTATCCATTTGAGTACCGTGGTCCGCGGGTTTGAATAGATAGCGCCAAAACTTTTATGGATGCTGTGTCATGAAACTTGTTAATGTCGTTGAAAATAAAACGTCTCTTGCGTTCCTAATAGATGCCTTTAGCTCATCCGAAAGTCGGCGGATATCGTCAGGATTACGTTTCTTCTTTCGCATTCTTTGCAGCCTTCTTTTCAGGTGGATCACACCACACGTAATCCACGGGTTTCTGCGTTTTGTACGTTTGAGTCGCGTGGGTACGAATGTTTCCTCACAATATTTTATTATATCTTTTAGTTTAAGCCACAGATTATTCACTGTATGGTGATTTTCAATGGAAAACATTTCTAACGCTACTTCGAGGTAGTCAATAATGCTGACATCATCAGCTCTATTGTAGTTTTTAACAGCTACGCGTGATTTAGGAACTGGTACGCTGTGACCGATAGTGATTGTTAGAAGAACAAGTTTATGATCAGATATGCCCTCTTCTAGTGTGACATCAGCTGTTAGATGGTTAGAGATAAATGCAAGGTCTAGTATTGAAGGCGTATGCCCCTGAATGCGCGTTGGTTCTGTGACAAGCTGAGATAATGAAAAACTAAATGCTATGTTCAAAATAAGCTCAGAACTAGAAACATCTCTACTACCAGCTGTCAGTGTATTCCAGTCAATAGTGGGCAAATTAAAATCCCCGGCGAGAATGAACTTAGTACGGTCTTTCAACTTGCCATGAAGGAAGTCGTGAATTTTTGTGATGTATTCGTCAGACGCGTTTGGCTTCCTATAAATACCACCAATCAGCATGGGCGATTCATGGGCATATACAGTGCACCACACACTTTCATGGTCTGGAATGCCTTGCTCTTTACGAAACGATAAACCCTTACGCACTGCGATAGCGACTCCACTGCCACGACTATCGTGGTCGGTGCGTATAATAGGAGGGAGGAACTAATTCTGAATCATGAATATCGCCGTGTAGCCATGTTTCAGTTATGCACACAACGTCAGGAGAATGAATGAGCAGTATATCTTCTAGTTTTGCAACTTTATTCACAATACTCTTTGCATTAAAACTTATTAACGACAGTGAATTCACAACCCGTACTCGTCATGCGTTGTGGTCCTTGGACTTCCCAGCGCCGCCGTGACGCACACTGTTCAAAGGCAGTCTGCATTTTTGTTCATCATTCCATAGGTACAGTTGATCGTTCACTTTGAGCTTATTGTATAGTAGTGTTACCTTATCGCCCACATCGCGCTCTGCTTTAGACGACTGCCAAAGTTTACTGCGCACTTCACGTACTGAGGCCGAGAAGTCTTTCGATGTAGATATCGAGCTATTTTTGAGCTTCTTGCAGTTACGCAGAATGGTCATCTTTTCTGTGAAGTTGTAAAACCTTATAATTACAGGTCTTGTACTGTTTGGTCTTTTCTTTCCAATGCGATGTACACGCTCGACTGATCTTGTTTCTATCCCGAGTTTGTCTTTGAACACTCCTTTCACTACCGCTTGTTCTAAATTGGTACTATTTTCATTCAGTCTTTCTTCCAACCCGTAAATAGTAACATTATTCCTGCGGCTTCTGTTTTGCATGTCGTATATTTTTTTGCTCAGAGTCGTCATGTCCTTACTCATTGTGGCGACATACTGCTCGCACTGCTTCACTTTTTGATGGTACTGTTTTATCGATGCTAGAGTACCTTCTATCTCTGCCAGTCTGGATTGAACTCCTTGCAATCCTTCTTCCAATGTTCGTTGCGAAGTTTTAATTTCTGTAACCGCTTTTAGGATCTCGTCGAGCGTGTTTGGGCCAGGATTTTCTTCTATATCACTACTAAGCAACAACAACAGTGAGCGAGCAATGCTGAACGATTAATAAACGCAACACAAAATACACTCAGGGCTCGGCAGCACCACAAAGCAAAGAACATCACTTTTGTGACACTTAGAAAATAGATAGTCCCTTCTAACCTGTACGAGAAGAAGAAAGTGGTTTTTCATGGCGTCCTTGACGGTGCCACCAAGCCCACTGAAGAGAGCACGTGACTGATGGGGGCTTTTGTGCATTTCGTCCGATGTCGCTGCTGTCCCTGGTTGGCTGAAGGGGCGGTGCGGTGCGATAGTCCAAATAGCTGGATTCACAGGAAGAAGGATTACCGCCGTCGGCCGTGATAACAGCACAGCGGGGTGCTGTTCTCGATGCAGGATAGCCGACGTTCCCGAGTCATACTGCCGAATTCTTGAAGACCGGTCTTAGCTAGCAGTGGTCCCCTCTAGTCCGAGCAGCGTCTGTACGAGAAGAAGAAAGTGGTTTTTCATGGCGTCCTTGACGGTGCCACCGAGCCCACTGAAGGGAGCACGTCACTGATGGGGCCTTTTGTGCATTTCGTCCGATGTCGCTGCTGTCCCTGGTTGGCCGAAGGGGCGGTGCGATAGTCCAAATAGCTGGATTCACAGGAAGAAGGATTACCGCCGTCGGCCGTGATAACAGCACAGCGGGGGGCTGTTCTCGATGCAGGATAGCCGACGTTCCCGAGTCATACTGCCGAATTCTCGAATACCGGTCGCAGCTAGCAGTGGTCCCCTCTAGTCCGGGCAGCGTCTGTACGAGAAGAAGAAAGTGGTTTTTCATGGCGTCCTTGACGGTGCCACCGAGCCCACTGAAGGGAGCACGTGACTGATGGGGCCTTTTGTGCATTTCGTCCGATGTCGCTGCTGTCCCTGGTTGGCCGAAGGGGCGGTGCGGTGCGATAGTCCAAATAGCTGGATTCACAGGAAGAAGGATTACCGCCGTCGGCCGTGATAACAGCACAGCGGGGTGCTGTTCTCGATGCAGGATAGCCGACGTTCCCGAGTCATACTGCCGAATTCTCGAAGACCGGTCGCAGCTAGCAGTGGTCCCCTCTAGTCCGAGCAGCGTCTGTACGAGAAGAAGAAAGTGGTTTTTCATGGCGTCCTTGATGGTGCCACCGAGCCCACTCTGCTGTTCTCGATGCAGGATAGCCGACGTTCCCGAGTCATACTGCCGAATTCTCGAGGACCGGTCGCAGCTCAGATCCATACTCTCTGCAGCTTAGTTAACTTCTCACAGCAATAAATACCTTTACTTTGTACCTTTAGTAATCTAATACTCGAAATCGAGAAGGAATCACCACCATATCGCTGAAGAGCGGGTCACGACAGGCTCGGAAAGAAGCGATCGTCGGCAGGCGTCGGCGGCGGAGCAGGCGCGTCCATGCCGTGATGTCACTTCGCCGCGACTGCAGCGACGCCAGTGTTCGTTCTCGGAGGCAATACTGCCTCCACGGCTAAATTGTTTGGTCATGTTCTCAAATGGGGAGATGAGGGAGAGTCTGCGTCAGAAGCGTGGGGTCGTGTGACCCAAACGAAGACGCCATTTGTGACATCCTTGAAGGACCGGTTACGGCGTGTGTCACTATTTTTCCAGCGTCAGTGGTTGGCCAGTGTCACTGCAGTGGATCCACCAGCCAAACGCCGTGTCCCTTCGCGATCGTCGCAATTTCGACAGCATCACTGCTAGCCGAGCGAAGGGCCACCGCACTGACCCCAGAGTTATTATTTTTGAAAAGTAAGAGAACTCCAGCGATGGCGTCATACGAAACATGTCTGCTTGGACCATGTGACCTCGAACTGGTGAGGTGCGAACGCATATCCCACTCGGGCCAGCGCTCGTATGGTTGATGACGTCAGCCTAGCGGTTGTGCCGTTTGTTTCGCTTTTGTTCATCGGGCCTAATTATGGGAATACCATTGCCTTCCACAGTTTTTCTAGCTCATAGATTAAATGAAACGCTAAAGTGAACTGTTTGCTACAATAAATATACATCTGACTCTTTCAGCTCTAGCAGAAGAAAACTCGTTGCAATTGAAAAACAATATTGCTTAAGAGTTATAGAATCGCAAACATTCAGAGTAAGTACAACACCATCGCTTCATAAACATTTTACGGAATGTGACTAAACACACACACACACACACACACACACACATATATATATATATATATATATATATATATATATATATATATATATATATATATATGTGTGTGTGTGTGTGTGTGTGTGTGTGTGTGTGTGTTTAGTCACATTCCGTAAAATGTTTATGAAGCGATGGTGTTGTACTTACTCTGAATGTTTGCGATTCTATAACTCTTAAGCAATATTGTTTTTCAATTGCAACGAGTTTTCTTCTGCTAGAGCTATATATATATATATATATATATATATATATATATTGTACCGATGCATAGTGGCGCCAGCTCTGTGCCAGCGTGAAAGGAGACGTTGACGTCCGTGTGTGGCTCGTGCTTGCCGGGTTCCTGCCTGTACCAGCTTGTTGCGGCTAACGTTTCTCGAATAATAACCTGTGTTTTTACGCAACCTTGCTCGTTGCATTTGGTGGAAACGTGCTGGGTAACGTCCTGGAGCTCCGCAGCCGTAAGCTACCATCTCAGTCCGCGATGACAGAGCGCGTCGATCTCCCCCAAGGCTCGTCCACGCTGCCACCTGTCATGTGTTCTGGTGTACTTCGTCTGCGTGACCCACCAGTATCCAACGGCACTGAAGATCAAGATGTAGAGGACTGGCTGGCAGAGTACGAGCATGCCAGCGCGATCAACAAGTGGGATGACCCTGCGAAGCTGACTCATGTCATCTTCTACTTGACAGACTTGGCCAACCTATGGTTCACCAACCACCAAGCCGACATCCCCACCTGATCGGTTTTCAAAGAGGCCGTCACCTCGTTTTTCGGTCGTCCAGCCATGCGTAAGCTTCGTGCTGAACTGGGCCTGCGGGGACGATTTCAGCGAAATGGTGAGAGCTTCACGAGCTACATTGAGGATGTGATCAGCCTCTGTAGGCGAGTTGATGCGAGGATGACGGAGGCTGACAGAATAAAGAATATAATTGAAAGGCATGGATGACGACGCTTTTCATATGCTTGTGGCCAAAGACCCACAGACCGTCACGGCCGTGATTCAGCTATGCCAAAGTTTTGATGAGCTGCGCAAGCAACGAATTTCGACACGTCGCGCTAATACGCAAACAGCTGATATTTCGGCTTTGGAGTGCAAAAGCAGTGGCCCCGACTACAGCGTGTTAATGCCTCAAATTCAACAGTACATCCGGGAGGAAGTTGCTCGACAGCTCTCTCTTGTCGCCACCATCAACGAGACCCCCAAAACACTGGACCACTCACTTCGCCGTGCTATTCAGACGCAAGTTGCCGAGGCTCTCCCTTCGTCCGCGTCCCCAATATCAGTGGCTTCACCGCTGACTTATGCAGAAGCCATCCGCCGACCCCCTGCCCAACCGCCACTCCCTTCATACAGTCCAGCCACCAACTACTACAGGTCACCAGTTTCGGTTTATCCGGTAAATCGGCCCTTTCCACTACCTCGAGCACCTGTAAACTCTTGGCGTACTCCGGATAACTGGCCCGTCTGCTACAACTGTGGTATTCCAGGACATGTAGTGCGCTACTGTCGTCGCCGTGGATTCTATTGTAATGATGATCAGCATTCCGGCAACATACCTCGGCAATCAGAATCGCATGTGACACCTGATTCACATGACCCCCGCTCACGTCGACCAGACTTCAGCCAACGTCGATCTCCTTCACCCCGTCTTCGGTCTCCTTCCCCCATGCTTCGCCGTTCCAACCACACCCAGGAGAAAAACTAACAGTCGCAGTTCCTGAGGCAAGAGCTGCGCCATCGTCGAAATTTCCAAGGCCTCATCTTTCGCCCCCTAACGAGATTGCCGTGTATGTGGACGGTTTCGCCACAACTGCTCTTGTCGACATAGGTGCCGCTATTTGTATAATCAGTGAAGTGTTATGCTGAAAACTGAACAAAGTGACGACTCCACTGGTTGAAATTTCTTTACGCACAGCGAGTTCGCAGCACGTCCAACCTTCTGCCACATGCACTGCTCGTGTTGTGATTCAAGGAGTGCTTTACATTGTTGAATTTGTCGTCCTTCCACCTGCGTCTCATGAAATCATCCTGGGATGGAACTTTCCGCTAATCATGCGGTTGTCAACTGCGCTCGTGCTCAACTCGTTTTGTTTCCATTCAGCACGACATTCATAGGTCTCCCTCGCTCCCCCAAAAAGGTGATCGTCGCCGCTGACGTCGTCATTTCTGCTTTTTGGGTCGCCGCGGTATCTCTTTTGTGCAACTCTGTTTCAGATTCAACTGCACTCTTCATGCCGTCACAAGAATGCGCTCGTCACCGGAACCTTGTCGTCCCGTTTGCCGTCATAACACTTGCCGATGGCTCCAGTGCCGTGTACGTGTGCAATCCGTTCCCTTGTCCCGCTACCTTATTGCATGGCGAATGTATTGGGAGTCTTGACACTAATGATGACACCTTTCCTTTCGATGCCCGTTCTGATACGACACCGATGTCCGTGGATGCTGTCACAGCTGCCACCGCGCCCTCACTACCTGACGAAGACGTTCTTTTGCGCAGAGTAGACACCGGCCTTACGCAAGACCAGCGCAATCAGCTCATTCAACTACTTGACCATTTCCGCGCCTCCTTCGACCACGGACAACCTACCTTGGGATGCACGTCAGTTGTCGCTCACCATATCGACACCGGTCATCATACTCCACTTCGTCAGTGCCCCTACCGCGTCTCGCAGGCTGAGCGTGACGTCATCACTCAACACGTCGACGAGATGCTGCAACGTGGTGTTATTCAGCACTCACACAGTCCTTGGGCTTCGCCAGTGGTCCTCGTGCGAAAAAAGGATGGCTTCATCAGGTTTTGCGTGGATTATCGTCGACTAAACAACATCACACGCAAGGATGTTTATCCCCTGCCGCGCATTGATGACGCGGTGCGGAGTTTTTCTGTTCACTGGATTTGCGCTCTGGATATTGGCAAGTGCCAATGGCTGAACCAGACCGTCCAAAAACGGCGTTTGTGACCCCTGACGGCTTATATGAATTTAATGTATTGCCCATCGGTCTTTGCAATGCGCCAGCGACTTTTGAAAGAGTGATGGACAGTGTCCTCAGGGGACTTAAATGGCACATCTGTCTTTGCTATTTAGACGACATAGTTGTATTCTCAGCGAATTTCGAAACTCATCTTTCCCGTCTGGAACAAGTTCTCCAGTGCCTTACGGCAGCCGGGTTGCAACTAAACTTCAAGAAATGTCGTTTTGGCGCCCGCAAACTCACAATTCTCGGCCACGTCGTTTCAAAAGAAGGTATATCGCCAGACCCTGCCAAACTGCATGCCGTTGCCGAGTACCCAAAGCCTACTACCCTAAAGGAACTTCGTAGTTTCGTAGGCTTGTGTTCCTATTTTCGACGTTTTATTCGCAATTTTGCCTCTATAATTGTCCCTCTGACTCAGCTTCTCTCCCGTAGCACGGACCTCTCTGGCTGGAATTCCCACTGCGATGACGCATTCACGGCGCTCCGCCGGCTATTCACGTCTCCGCCAGTTCTCCGCCACTTCGATCCCAAGGCACCCACTGAAATTCACACGGATGCAAGCGGTGTCGGCCTCGGTGCCATTCTCGCTCAACGCAAGGATGGCTGCGACGAGTACGTTGTCGCCTATGCCAGCCGTACCCTAACGAAGGCAGAGTCCAACTATTCCGTCACGGAAAAAGAGTGCTTGGCTATCATTTGGGCTATAGGAAAATTTCGCACTTACCTTTACGTACGCCAGTTTGATGTTGTCACTGATCACCATGCCTTATGCTGGTTAGCGTCCATGAAAGATCCTACTGGCCGCCTCGCTCGTTGGGCTTTAAACCTTCAGGAATACGATATCCGTGTTGTTTATCGCTCAGGACGCAGACATTCAGACGCCGATGCCCTATCCCGTTCTCCACTGCCTCCGGACCTAGCCTGCTTATCAACTGCCATTTGCGATTCGTCATCGTTGAGCATCACTGACATGCCATCCGAACAGCGCAAGGATCCTTGGATCCATTCTTTGCTCGACGTCCTCTCTCACAGTTCATCAGAAACGACTTCACGCTCCCTCTCTCGTCAAGCAAGACACTTTGCTGTCCGTGAAGGCTTGTTGTATCGCCGCAATTACGTGACGGACGGCCTTAGGTGGCTCCTTGTCATCCCTCGTCATTTGCGTTCAGACATCTGCGCTGCCTTTCACGATGACCCCCAGTGTGGCCACGCTGGAGTATTTAAGACTTACTCTCGCCTTCGTCTAGGATACTACTGGCGCGGCATGTATCGGCACGTTTGCCAGTACGTTCGGTCATGCAGCACGTGTCAACGACGCAAGACGCCTTCTCACAGCACTGCTGGCCCTTTGCAATCCTTAACCTGCCCAGCGAGACCATTCGACCGAATAGGAATTGATATTTATGGTCCTCTAACCAACTCTCTTCAAGGCAACCGGTGGATTATCGTCGCAGTCTATCATTTGACACGCTACGCTGAAACATCTGCGCTGCCTGCTACCACTGCGAAAGACGTTGCGTCCTTTCCTCTTCACCATCTCATTTTGCGACATGGTGCACCTCGTGAATTACTGAGTGACCGTGGACACGTGCTTCTCTCGAACGCCGTCGACGAGCTGCTCAAGGCATGTCGCACTGTCCATCGGAAATCCTCGGCATACCATCCTCAAACCAATGGCATGACGGAACGCTTTAACCGTACCCTTGGGGATATGCTTGCCATGTACGCCTCTGATGACCACACTAATTGGGACCAAGTGCTCCCTTTTGTCACCTACGCGTACAACTCTGCGCCGCAAACAGCCACTGGCTTTTCTCCTTTCTTCCTCCTGTACGGACGTGAGCCATCATGCTACATGGACACCATTCTCCCTTACAGGTCTGATGTTTCCGAAGCGACGCCTGTTTCCGAAGCAGCTGGTTATGCCGAAGAGTGTCGTCGACTCGCTCGCTCATTTACCGCACAAGACCAATGGCGCCAGAAAACTGACCACGATTCCTTTGCGTCTACTGTACACTATAACCCTGGAATGCTGGTTTGGCTCTGTGTCCCGTCTACCCCTCCCGGTCTCTCCCCGAAGCTTTCGTCGAAATACAATGGCCCCTACCGTGTGGTGTGGCAAACATCTCCTGTCAACTATGAAGTTGAGCCCATTGATCCACCTTCGGACCAACGCTGCCGTGGGCGGGAAACAGTACACGTATCACGCCTCAAACCGTGATATGACCCCCTTGTCATGTCCTTTCCCTAGGTTGCCAGGTTGGCTCCTTTCTGCGCGGGGAGTAATTGTACCTAAGCATAGTGGCGCCAGCTCTGTGCCAGCGTGAAAGGAGACGTTGACGTCCGTGTGTGGCTCGTGCTTGCCGGGTTCCTGCCTGTACCAGCTTGTTGCGGCTAACGTTTCTCGAAGAATAACCTGTGTTTTTACGCAACCTTGCTCGTTGCAATATATATATATATATATATATATTGTGGTGAAGAAGATGAATGCTACTCAGAAGGGCAGGGGGTATGACTCAGTCGGTGAAGAAGACGACGTTTGGTTGGCTGGGGACTCAGGCTGGTTCCGCCATTACCACTTGACGTGTCGTGACCGCTCTCCTGTTTTATAAAAGAGTGCAACTCTAAAACGCCTCATTATAATTGGTGGAGGTGCTGGGTAACGCCTAATCCTGGAACTGCGAAACCGTACGTTGCCTCCAGTTGCTACGATGTCCACGGACGATGATCAGCAGGCGGCCGCCTCGGCTCCAACTACTGCAGCTCCTGTCTGTCTTGGCTCCTTTCGGCAACGCGATCCACCTACCTTCAGTGGAACCGATGACAAAGACGCGGAAGACTGGCTCGACGAATACGACCGGGTGAGCAAGCACAACAAGTGGGACGATGCACACAAGCTCACTGTCGTCCAATTTTATTTGACCGACGTCGCCAGTCTGTGGTACCGCAATCACGAGAGAGACCTCCCCACCTGGTCGGCCTTCCGAACGGCGTTTGCGGACTTGTTTGGCCGTCCAGCACTTCGCAAACTACGGGCCGAACAGCGCTTGCGTACCAGGGCTCAGCAGAATGGTGAGCATTACACCAGTTATATTGAAGATGTGGTCGACCTTTGCCGGCGTGTCAACTCGGCCATGACAGAAGCCGAGAAGATCAAACACATCTTGAAAGGCGTGACTGACGACGCATTTCAGATGCTCGTCGCCAAAAGCCCGCAAACGGTAGCGGAAGTGATCCAACTGTGTCAGAGCTATGATGAGCTCTGGAAACAGCGTGACACCACTCGTCGTGCTACCGCGCCATGTGCAACCATCTCCGCTTTAACGTCAGCTGGCTCTATAGATCACACCACTTTGCTTCTCGAGATCAAGCAATTTGTACGAGAGGAGGTCGCACGCCAGTTGTCCCTCGTGCCTTATACCTCCGAAAGTGCCCCATCTACTTTAGCGCCATCAATACAGCGAGTAGTCCAGGAGCAAGTGTCCGAGGCGCTACCAACAGCTCACGCACCACCTGTGGCTGCTCCATTGACCTATGCCGAAGCACTGAACGGAACCCGACGTCCACCTGTCGCGAACGGCCACGTTTCTTTGTCGCGAACGCCTACGTGCACGCGTCCCTTTGTCGTAGCGACTGAGCCTATGTACCAGGTTGCCCGTCCTATCTCCCGACCACCACCTCGACGCTTTCAGAACCCTTGGCGCACTCAAGACAACCGCCCCATATGCTTCGCCTGTGGAATTGCGGGTCACGTGGCACGATTTTGTCGACGGCGTGAGTTTTTCCTGCGTGACGACGTCAGGCCCAACAATTATGGTTTACCCCCACGACCGGAGCCGGCTGTATATGGCGAGACTACCACCATGGACACATTTTCAACTCGCCGGAACTTCAACAGACACCGGTCGCCTTCACCTCAACGCCGTTCCCTTTCCCCTATGCTCCGTCGACCTCGCCCTGTCCCTGAGGAAAACTAGGAGCCGCGGTTCCGGGGGCAAGAACTGCGGATCTTTCGAACTCCACAAGACCTTGTTTTTCGCCGTCCAACGTCGTTGCTGTCTCCGTTGAAGGTATACCTGTTTTTGCATTGGTCGATACTGGCGCCGCAGTGTCTGTAATGACTGAAAAACTTTGCCGTCGACTAAAAAAAGTCACAATGCCTCTACACGACTTCGTTTTAAGCACTGCGAGCGAGCAACGAATTCGCCCTTTTGCTGCATGCACAGCACGTGTCGTTATTGCTGACAATATATATGTCGTCGAGTTCGTAGTGCTCCCGCAGTGTTCCCATGACATTATATTAGGCTGGGACTTTCTCTGCACTCATCATGCCGTCATCGACTGTGCTCGCGCGGAAGTGGAGTTCGCGCCGTTATGCGACGCTGCTTCACTCGACTCGTCCCTTTCACCTGCAAAAGTTTTCGTTGCCGCCGACACTTCGATACCCCCGTTCTCGTCCGCCCTAGTTCCGCTTTCCTGTGACGTCTCTAGTGGCTCAACTGTTCTTTTTACGCCTTCTGTAACCGCTGTTCGCCGCAAGTGCTTCCTGATTCCTTTCGCCGTTCTGAATATTCACGATGGATCAAGTGCAATTTATGTATCAAATCCGTTTCCCTCGCCTTCCAAGTTACTGTGCGGAGAGTGCCTGGGCTTTGCCAATGACATTGATCCCTCGAGTGCACGTGTAGTTCCTGACCACTCGACTACGCTACCTATTGATGCTGTTGATTGCTGCGCGTCATCCTCTTCCCCATCATTCACCGACGCAATTTCGCGCTGCATCGACCTCAACCTTACGGCCCAGCAGCGCACCGACATCATCGCCCTCCTCGAGCGCTTCCGTGCCAGCTTCGACCACCAGCAACTGACTTTGGGCCGTGCTTCCACTGTATCTCACGAAATCGACACTGGCCTTCACGCTCCTTTACGTCAGCGTCCGTATCGGGTATCGGCATCTGAGCGTCGCATAATCGCGGAACAAGTTGACGACATGTTGAAGCGAGGTGTTATTGAGCCCTCTAACAGCCCGTGGGCCTCCCCAGTTGTTCTAGTCAAGAAAAAGGATGGTTCAATAAGATTCTGCGTCGACTACCGCCGATTGAATAAGATCACGCGCAAAGATGTTTACCCGCTACCTCGCATAGACGATGCCCTTGACTGCTTACAAGGCGCGGAGTTCTTCTCGTCACTAGATCTGCGTTCAGGTTATTGGCAGGTTCCCATGGCTGAGGCTGATCACCCCAAGACGGCTTTTGTTACCCCTGATGGCTTATATGAATTTAACGTCATGCCATTTGGGCTCTGCAATGCGCCTGCCACTTTCGAGCGCATGATCGACAACATCCTCCGTGGCCTGAAATGGCAGACATGTCTGTGCTATTTAGACGATGTTGTAATATTTTCAAGCGACTTTTCAACGCATCTTCAACGGCTCGAGACAGTGCTTACTTGCCTCACCGCCGCCGGTCTACAGCTCAACTTGAAGAAGTGCTGCTTCGGCGCTCGACAACTCCTAATTTTGGGCCATGTTGTATCTAGAGATGGCATTCTTCCGGATCCGACAAAACTCCGTGCCGTCGCCGAATTTCCCAAGCCGAAGACCTTAAAAGAACTTCGCAGCTTCCTCGGTTTATGTTCATATTTTCGTCGTTTTATTCGCAACTTCGCCTCCATCATATCGCCCTTGACTGACCTTCTTGCCGGCAACAAAGACCTTTCTAGTTGGTCGTCAGCTTGTGACGATGCATTTGCCACACTCCGCCACCTTCTTACGTCACCTCCTATACTGCGACATTTTGATCCTCTTGCCCCGACGGAAATACACACGGATGCTAGCGGAGTTGGCCTCGGTGCTGTGCTCGCCCAGCGTAAACCTGGATTTGATGAGTACGTCGTCTCTTACGCCAGCCGTGCACTCACAAAAGCAGAAGCCAACTATTCAGTCACCGAAAAAGAGTGTCTAGCCATCATATGGGCCATAGGCAAGTTTCGACCATATCTTTACGGGCGCCCATTCAGCGTGGTTACAGATCATCATGCATTATGTTGGCTCTCCTCGTTAAAAGATCCCACCAGCCGGCTTGCCCGTTGGGCGCTTCGGCTACAAGAGTACGACATCAACGTCGTTTACCGATCTGGCCGAAAACATTCCGACGCAGACGCGTTGTCCCGATCACCTCTACGATGTAGTGACAAGCCGCCGTCTTCGCCTGCCCCCGACGTATCTGCACTTAGTGTCAGTGACATGCGACAGGAGCAACGAAAAGATCCGTGGATCGCTTCACTTATCAACTTGTTGAATCGAACTCCCTCGCAAAATATCCCTAGAGGTATGCGCCGTCAAATACAGCACTTCCTTATCAGAGATGGTTTGCTATACAGACGTAATTATCTCTCCGAAGGACGCCAATGGCTTCTAGTCATTCCCAGAAGTCTCCGCTCAGACATATGCGCCTCCTTTCACGCCGACCCACAATGCGCCCATGCTGGAGTGTTAAAAACCTACACCCGCCTGTCCCACCGCTACTACTGGCGTGGAATGTATCGCTTCGTCCGTCGCTACGTACGTTCCTGTCTCGCTTGTCAACGCCGGAAGAATCCCACTCCAACTTCTCCAGCTCCACTACAACCCTTACCTTGTCCTGCCCGACCGTTTGACCGTGTTGGTATTGATCTGTATGGACCTCTTCCGATTACACCGGCTGGAAATCGCTGGGTAATCGTCGCTATCGATCACCTTACGCGCTACGCAGAAACTTCACCACTCTCTTCTGTGTCAGCCAGCGACGTCGGTCGTTTCATACTCCATCAGATCATTTTACGTCACGGGGCACCACGTGAACTCCTGAGTGACGAGGGCGTGTGTTTTTGTCGGACGCTGTCGAATCGCTTCTCAGGGAATGCCAAGTCATTCATCGCACCACCACCGCGTATCATCCTCAAACAAATGGCATTACAGAAAGATTCAACCGTACATTAGGAGATATGCTGTCGATGTACGTCGCAACAGATCACACCAATTGGGACAGTATTCTCCCTTTTGTAACCTACGCGCATAATACTGCTGCCCAGACAATCACTGGTTTCTCGCCATATTTCCTCCTTTATGGTCGCGAGCCCTCTTGCACGCTAGACACCATCCTTCCTTACCACCCGGATGTTTCTGAGTCGACGACGATGTCACAAGCTGCTAAATACGCGGAAGAGTGTCGTCAGCTTGCCCGCTCCTTCACAAGTGCTGAACAGCAACGCCAGAAACACCACCGCGATAGCCCGACGCCTCCGGCTTCTTATGCATCGGATGAACTTGTCTGGCTTCGCATCCCTTCAACAAGTCCTGGTCTCTCAACGAAACTGATGTACAAGTATGACGGACCTTACCGTGTGGTTAAACAAACTTCACCCGTCAATTACATCGTGGAGCCGCTTGAACAGCCCCATGATCAACGACGCCGTGGACGTGAGACCGTCCACATAGACCGCCTAAAACCGTATTACGATCCCTCTATTGTCTCCTGCCCATGAGTCGCCAGGATGGCTCTTTTCCGGAGGGGAGGAAAATGTAGTGAAGAAGATGAATGCTACTCAGAAGGGCAGGGGGTATGACTCAGTCGGTGAAGAAGACGACGTTTGGTTGGCTGGGGACTCAGGCTGGTTCCGCCATTACCACTTGACGTGTCGTGACCGCTCTCCTGTTTTATAAAAGAGTGCAACTCTAAAACGCCTCATTATAATATATATATATATATATATATATATATATATATATATGGTGGGGTGATATTCAATGGATCCGGTGGAAAATGCAGTATAAAAAGAGGTCGACAAACGTGCGAAAAAACACTAGTTTTACTAACGTTTCGGCAGGTGGGCCTGCCTTCGTCGGAGTGAAGCCACTCCGACGAAGGCAGACCCACCTGCCGAAACGTTAGTAAAACTAGTGTTTTTTCGCACGTTTGTCGACCTCTTTTTATACTATATATATATATATATATATATATATATATATATATATATATATATATATATATATATATATATATATATATATATATATATATATATATATATAATGTGTGTGTGTGCGTGCGCGTGCGTGCGTGCGTGCGTGTGTGTGTGTGTGTGTGTGTGTGTGTGTGTGTGTGTGTGTGTGTGTGTGTGAGAGAGAGAGAGAGAGAGACGAACCACACGAGAAAGGTGTGGTGGAATAGTAAAGAAGGAGGAAGACGAAGACAAATAAATAGTTCATCGTACAGCCATCACGTCTCTTGCGTCACACTAGTCGACAGGATGAAGACCTCCCAGCCACTTCATCAGTATCTCATCATCGACGCAGTTCTCCACAAGACGCCCTGACCATACATCGACTGCGGAATTATCTCCTGGCCGCACACAGTGACCAGTACCATGCCAGAATCATCGACTGCTCTTCCAATCCCCAAGTACACCGAAGCAGCGGACGATGGACCTGTACAGGACTGGTTTGACCTGTTCGAGCTCCACGCAACCGCTGCATCATGGTCGGAACGGGAGATGATCACGAACTTCACTGACTACGTTGAGGCATTTAAGTTTTACCTCATCCACATCTTTGAAAATGACGAGTCATGGCGAAAAAATCAAAGAGGAGATGATTACCCTTTTAACGACTATGACCAAGAACTGCTCAATGCCAACCACACAGAGACAACCGCACACTATCGTCAATTCCTTAAGCAGTCCTCAACCATTCGAAAGCCCAGCGCGAATCAACAATAATAATCAAGCCTTCGATAAGGTCTCCCACCATAAATTGCTCTTCAAGCTCAAACGAACAGGCGTAAATGAAAATATCCTGAAGTGGATTGAAGCATACTTAACGAACCGTAAGCAGTTGGTACGAATTGATGGGTTTGAGTCTGAATCACTTGATGTTTATTCCGGTGTGCTCCAAGGCTCCGTGTTGGGCCCATTGCTGTTCTTGGTGTATATAAATGATGTTGTTGACATTGTTAACCCTCCTGTAAAAATTAAATTGTTTGCTGATGATTGTTTAATCTATGCCCCAGTGACGTGTGCGAATGACCAAATTGTAATTAATGATTGTCTTGATGATTTTCAAACATGGTGCGACAAATGGGAGATGAAAATAAATTATTCTAAGACAACATATACGCATATAACTACCAAGAAACACGTTTTACCATTTACGTACAGCATTGGACCTAATTATTTACCGCAGGTGTGTGCATTTAAATATTTGGGAGTGCATATTACGAATGATTTGAAATGGCGTGCACATGTCGAGAATGTATGCTGTGCCTCTTACAGAAAACTGCGTTTCTTGCGTGCTAAATTACCGAATGCTACGAAAGACGTCAAGCTGCTTGCATATAAAACATTTGTGCGCCCTGTTTTAGAATATGCTTGTGCTGCCTGGAGCCCCCACCAAAAGGATTTAATAGATAAACTGGAACGAATTCAGAGACTTTCCGCGCGATTTATATGTTCGAAGTATAAAAGGACTGATTCGGTTACCGAGATGCTAAAATTAAGTGGTTTGGAATCTCTAGAAATTAGACGACAAAAGCAGCGCCTAAAAGTATTTTTTCAGATATTGCATGGTCAAATAAAAATAGATAGAACAATTTACGTACACCCCCCGCATAAGCTCAGCAGCCGGATCAATCATGACGCGGCAGTTCGCCCCTTCGGTGCTCGCACGGACGTCTTTCGCAAATCTTTTTTCCCTGATGTTATAGAAGCGTGGAATAAATTGCCGCGACATATTGTTGAAAATTCTGACGTTAAAAAATTTGAATGTGCTCTTGATGTTTACTTTGCCGAGCAATGAATATGCTATTGTGTTATTGTTCAAAGTGCTGAAAATATCAATGTCTGTATTTACTTTCCATATCCTATGCTTCCCTCCCTGTAATGACCCTCAAGTGAGGGTTGACAGTATAAATAAATAAATAAATAAATAAATAAACTCAGTTGCCACTTCGTCTGCCTCAAGACGAAGTGGCAACTGAGTTTACACACAGAAGGCGATGCGTATATTGGGAAAAACCTAACCGTCAAGCGCGCCTCCCTTATGTGCGAAAGTCAGCATTTCCGAAGTCATCGCTTCAGCACATGACCCGAGACGTTGCTCAACCACCTAATGCCCTTCACTCTTCGTCTCGCATACGTGGTACACCACCTGGGTTTTCGTCACGCGGTTTTTCAAGCGCTCCTATCACTCACCATTCGCCTCATGAGGACGCCGTGACCTCGGTAGACGACCTAACGCCTCACGAAAATACCCTGTCAAGCCATGCTCTTTCGGACATGTTCATTCATCACCGTGTGGTGCACACACACTGGACTGTTGAAGCAAAGCAGAAGGCTCAGACGCATCGAACGTCGCAAGCTACCAGGCGCAAGAACCACTCGCAGTGAACTGCGAAGAAGCCCCTGAAGAGCTTCGTGTCGTTTCTGCGGCACCACAGACTTGCCGAAACCTCCAGTTAAAACCAAGTGATGCCACGTTACCTGTGGTATCCCCATACAGTGCTTACAGCTCCAAGAACTGAAAAATTGCAGAAGTAGTACATACACCAAACTTCGCATGCAGCTGTCTGTCCGAAGCGTCCATACTGGAACACCTTACCGAAGTCTTTGAAGAGCATAATGATGGCACATTACCAACTATGCCCGATAAGCAAGACACCAGCTCACCATGCATCAGCTGTCTACAGGACGCGTCAAACCTCGAAGGAAACGAATGCCCGATTGCAGAAGGGGCGCCACTACAACCATCTCCTGAGCAGCACTAGCAAAGCAAGCAAAACGAAGTTCACAAACTCAGAAAACAACGATAGAGACTGCAACGAGGGCATCGGCGAAGGCCAAATTCAATGGAAGCGCGTTCACCAGTTGAAGAACATCGAAAAACAGGATCTCCAAACAACAAGACGTCAGACACTTTCGGACAAAGAAACGTCGCCAGAAACGCTCCCAGCGCCTGCTATTCCGCCGACTGCAACACCACAGAACTCGCCGAGAAAGACGCGGACGCACTGCTTGCGAACCGCAAGCACTCAGGCACTCTATCACAGTCTGTCGAGAAGCACGCAAGCAAGAAGCATCGGGATTGCACCATTCACGGCAAAAAATACAACCCTGATGACATCCGAGCTGCCGATGCAACAAAGCGTTCTAACCTTGGTCAGCCCGAACAAGAGTTCTAGCAGTACTGTCAGAATCCACGTGTATCCCGCTCTGTCCGGAACGCAACAGTCAGCCTCGCCCACTAGAGTTGTTATAGAGTTCACCGGACTGCTCCCTCGGGCTTGAAGATTTAAAGAGACTGTGGAACTCCGTTGGGACGTGATACTGCGAATTTGTACATTGTCTGTTTATTGGCTTCTTCAATTTTTTGTAGTTTATAAACGGTGCCATCTTTCGGGGGGGGGGGGGGGGGGCGGGAATCATGTGAAGTATTAAGCGATGGTTGGTAGAAGCAGAGAAGGAAGAAGTGCAGAGTAGAATAAACATGGCGTATGAGCCAGGCCACGTCACCCATTCATCATAGCGTCATATAAATATATATATATATATATATATATATATATATATATATATATATATATATATATATATATATATATATATATATATATATATATATATATATATATAGTTCAGTAGATCCTCCGTGAGCGGTCACAACGTCGCTTATTTCGACGTTCTGGCCTAGAGTCTGGCCTTCATCAGGATTAAAGGTACAGTTTGTTGGTGCTCAGCATTATACAATCTCAAATCAGAGGGAAAGGAAAAAGGAGAAAGACAGAAAAAAAGGAATAAAGAAAGAAAAGAAAAAAGATGAAAAAAAGAAAAAGAAGAGAAGAAAAGAATATAAGGTGGACTCCCCTCCGGCCCCTCCTTCCACTCTTCCTTCCACTTCCCCCTTCATCTGTCTCCCCTTTCTCCCCTTCACCTTTCTGAAGTCAGTGGTCTGTGTATGCTTCTTTTCACTAACGCATTCTTCCCGACTAGACGGCGCCGTTTGGCACTGGCGGTTCGTTGTGGGGCAAAAAAGAGCTTTCTTAGGAAGTACTAAGCCTTTAACTACTCGGAGCCCTGTCAACATTTCGTCGTAGAAATGGGGATTCCGCGTATTGCGGCAGAGGCTGGTAAGCGGGAGCAATGCGAATTCCTTGCCCGCTTCTGGATTACGCGTGCAGTGGGGGCCTCCCGGCTGTGCACACGGTTGCTGTTGGGCATGTCATGCATGGCACAATTGATTGGGTAGTAAAATAAAACAGAAAACAGACGACAGCTGCACTTAGGAAGAGTAGTTACACTTGGAATTGTTTTGAGTTGTCCAGTGCCCTTCGCAGCTGCAGTGCCGTGAACTCGGTTAATATTTTCATTATTGCCGTTATTGTTTTCTAATGCTTTAATTGCGGCAAGTGTTCCAGGATTCTCATTTATGCCTCTATCGAGGGTGTTAAATCGTTGGATAAGGTATGACTCTCGTTGTTCACGTTCTCGATTTGATTTAATTCCCGTCTCTAAAAGCGTTACTGATAGTTTGTCGAATGCATGGTCGGGAAGATTGAGTTGTTTTGATAGAGGTAGACTTGGGGCTGATTTCGCATGGTCTCTGTGATTATTGAAGCGAATCCTAAATGGTGTTTCTGTTTGTCCGATGTACTGCATACCACACACGTTGCATTCGAGTAGGTATACCACATTAGAAGAATCGCATGTTAGGTTTCTTCATATGTTAATCGAAAACTTGGATTGTGTGCTGGTTGCATTGTGTGTTTCTCGCATCACCTTACATACAAGACAACGTGGCTTTAAACAAGGTCGGCATGAATTATTGGGGGGTGATGTGTTAATTTGAGAGTGGACACGTGTGTCTTTGAGGTTACGTGGTCGTCGGTAAACGACGCCTGGAGCGGATGGAAATGCGCGTTTCAGACGTTCCCTTTGTTCCAGAATGTTGTAATGTCGTTTAAGGATTTTGTTTACATTGGGGAAGTTTGTGCTGTATGTCAAGCAGTGGTTTGTTCGTTGTGGGTCTTCTTGCGGTGGTCGCTTCATAAGTAAGTCTTCACGCTTTAGTTTTCTTGCTTTTTGAACAGCGTCACTAATTACATGGAAGGGCGGGGGGGTATTTTTGTTTCTCGAGCATAAGTATTAGCCTCTGTGAGCTCGTTTCAAAGTCAGCGTCTCTAGAGCAGATTCGCTTAAACCGGTGAGCATGGCTGTATGGAATACTCTTTTTACAGTGGCGTGGGTGATCGCTTTGGTAATGGAGGTATTGTTGTCGATCCGTTGGTTTGCGATATAGGGTTGTAGAGAGCTTCTCTTCTTCTATCGTTAAGGTAACATCAAGAAAATTTACGGTTATTTACGAGTATGTGTGTGTGAAGTGATGTTCGGACGTACAGCATTGTAAGTGTCGATAAAGCTGAGAAGTTCGTCCTCGCCGTGGGTCCAAATAAGAAAGATGTCGTCCACGTATCTTCTGTATAACATTGGTTTTAAGGAACTTTGTGCAAGAAATTCAGATTCTAGCTTTCCCATATATATGTTGGCATAATTACGGGCCATTTTGGTGCCCATAGCAGTCCCGCTTATTTGTCGAAAATACTCTTGGTTAAACTCGAATGAATTTAATTCAAGGACCATCCTCATCAAAGTTGCGATGGCAGATAAATCTGGGGTGTTAGATTGTCTATGGTTTGTGTACATGTTTTGTAATGCAGCTATGCCGTTATCGTGAGGAATATTTGTATACAATGAAGAGACATCAAGAGTAACCAAGTACGAGTTTTTCGGCACACACAGACCTGCAATGTCTCGAAGATATGTGTGGTGTCTTTTATGTACGACGCGAGGGTACATGGAATGTGGCTTATTAGTTTGTCCACGTACCGTGATATGGGTTCAGTTGTTGTACCGATGCCTGATATGATTGGTCGACCTGGGTTACCAGGTTTATGAATTTTTGGGAGAATGTAGAAGCGACACGGACGAGGCTATGCTGCTCGCATCAGTTTGTGGTCAGTGTTGGTTATCTTTTCTGCATCTAACAGTTTCTTTAGTTCTGTTGGTACGATACGTTTGTATTAGTCTGTCGGATCACCTGGGAGGCGTTCGTAAAATCTTGAGTCGTCTAGTTGGCGGTATGCTTCTTGTAAGTAGTTGGTTGCATTAAGGACTACAATTGCTCCTCCTTTGTCAGCGGGTTTTATTGTTATGTCTGTCCTAGATGCCGAATTTGTCATACTTGTTTTTTCAGATTTTGTCAAGTTTTCTCGGTTTGCTTTCTGTCTGTGGTGTTCGTGTACTATATCTTTCTGTACTGCGATGATATGAAGGTCCAAGCACTTGTCTCGATTACTGTTCGGTGTCCAATCATTTGATTTACGACGGTGAATTGTTTCGTGGTTAGAAGGCCTGTCCAAGAAATATTCGCGCAACCTTAAGCTTCGAGCGAAGTTGTCGAGGTCTCGGAGCAAGTGGAAATCATCGAAATATTTTGTGGTCGAGCAGAAGCTTAGTCCCTTAGATAGCAGTTTTTCTTCGTCAGGTGACAAGCTCATGTCCGATAAGTTTACAACCACAGTGTCACAGGGTGTGTTCCTATGTGGGTGCTCGTTTGTACGGTTAGGGGTTTCCTGGGTGGTGGTGTTGTAGTGATAAGGAACTATATCAGGGAATGTGGGTTTGGGCACGTGGTCTCCTTTGAGTTTATGAATTTTTGTGGTCATGATGGCTTGGTATTTATTCTGTTCAAATTCTGTTAATCGGGTGATTTCTTCGTTCGATAAAGTGTTGTGGCGGAGAATGGTGTTGGTCATAGCGACCAGTTTCTTTACCTGCTTATCACTGTGAATAAGAGCGATTTCTGTTAATTTAAGAAATGCCTCAAAGAGGACATTTTTTTATGTTATTTGGTCGTATTCGTCTAGGTTTGTAGCAGCTGGTGCGAGGGAGAATGTCATACCCTTGGGGGCTATTCTAGCACGAAGTTACACTTGCAATCTTGATTTATGCATTTCATGTCTAATTGGTTTGTCAGCAAGTTTTCGTACTTTAAGGAAAGTGGCACTGCAACTGGGAAGCGATGAGCTGGACTTACAGTTTAGAAGTTAATCTTCTTTTGGGTGCGGGGATGGCACTGATGAGGTGCGCAGGTTGCAGTTATGTCCGGCAGGCCTTCGTCGTTGTAGGGAGGATTTCGGCGTTGGGCTCCCGGCGAACGTGTTCGTAGGCAGTTCCGGGGTCCGCAATAGGGAGACGCGGTTTCGTAGTTCGGCATGCTTCCCTTTGAGGAGTGGTGTAGTGGTGCTGTCGTGTAGTGCTTTTGGTCTCGACATCGGATATGGAGGGACGCGTGTTGGCTGTTCAGCAGACTTCCCCCCTAGTAGTGGTGCGCTGTTGATGATGGTGAGGGGGTGCTTGTGGCTCGCGGGAGTCACAGTTTCGCCGATCGTCGGGAACTCATCTGTGATGTTGGGTGGGTGTGGCTCCTGGTGTGGGGCTCCTGGTGTGTGTTGATATGCAGAGTTCTTGTCCTGGGTGTCTTGTTGTGTTGAACGGATATTGACGGGAGCTGCTGGTTGAGTCGACCACCCCATGGTAGCTTCGAAGTCTCCGCCACCGAGTGCACTCTTGAGGGCTTCGGTGATCAAAGCGACACCCATAAAACTCGGATGAAGCCCATCCGCAGCAAGGAAGCATCTTGGTGGCAACTGCTCGAATTGGTAGTCGATGTATGACACCTTGCTGGGTCTTCGGCAGTAGGCTTTGACTGTCTCGTTGAATTGACGAGCGTCCTGGTTGAAGCGGTGCACGACTTGTTCGTTCGATCATTCCAGGTGTAGGTTGAAGTAACGGGTCAGCACGCATGAAACAATGAGCCTTTCGAGTTCCTGGCGTGTCCGAAGCGTGTTGTTCATTAGGCGGCGAAGGCGGCGTAGCGATTCCTCTAGGCCGTACGACGCCAGCTCGCTCGCACCGACGTGAAAAACGAGCGCTGTCACAGATCGTGGTATGCCGGCAAGCTCTTTCTCGATGTCGAATATGGAGGCTCCGTGGATTGAAATGATCGCAGGTGTCTACTTTTCATGCGGGTTGAAATGCCGATGTAAATATCTTGTTTGCGAGTTTCCGATGATGGCTGATGTTGGTGCGTGTTTAGGAAACTTCCGTGAGACCTGCTCGACTAGAGGTGCGCCTGTGGCCGGTCTTGTGTAGGCAGGCATGGTGGTTGAGTGGCCGTAGCGTTGCATAGAGTTCAGTAGATCCTCCGTGAGCGGTCACAACGTGGTTTATTTCGACGTTTCGGCCTAGAGTCTGGCCTTCATCAGGATTAAATGTACAGTTTGTTGGTGGTCAGTTTTATACAATCTCAAATCAGAGGGAAAAGAAACAGGAGAAAGACAGAAAAAAGAAAAAAAGAAAGAAAGAAAAGAAAAAAAGAGGAAAAGAAGAAAAAAGAAAAGGAAGAGAAAAAAAAAGAATATAAGGTGGACTCCCCTCGGGTGCCCCCCTTGCACTCTTCCTTCCACTTCCCCCTTCATCTGTCTCCCCTTTCTCCCCTTCACCTTTCTGATGTCAGTGGTCTGTGTACGCTTCCTTTCACGAACGCATTCTTCCCAACCAGACGGCGCCGCCTGGCACTGGCGGTTCGGTGTGGGGCAAAAAAGAGCTTTCTTAGGTAGTTCTAAGCCTTTAACTACTCGGATCACTGTCAACATTTCGCCGTAGAAAGAGGGGTTCCGCGTATTGGGGCAGAGGCTGGTAAGCGGTCATTTTAGGAAGTTTTAAGCCTTTAACTACTCGGGGTCCCGTCAACGTTTCGTCGTAGAAAGAGGGGTTCCGCGTATTGCGGCAGAGGCTGGTAAGCGGGCGCAATGCGAATTCCTATCCCGCTTCTTAATTACGCGTGCAGTGGGGGCCTCCCCGCTGTGCACAGGGTTGCTGTTTGGCATGTCATGCATGGAACAATTGATTGGGTAGTAAAATAAAACAGAAAACAGACGACAGCTGCACTTAGGAAGAGTAGTTACACTTGGAATTGCTTTGAATTGTCCAGTGCACTTCGCAGCTGCAGTGCCGTGAACTCAGTTACTATTTTCATTATTGCCGTTATTGTTTTCTAATGTTTTAATTGCTGCAAGTATTCCAGGATTCTCGTTTATTCCTCTATCGAGGGTGTTAAATCGGTGGATAATGTATGACTTTCGTTGTTCACGTTCTCGATTTGATTTAAATCCCGTCGTTAAAAGCGTTACTGATAGTTTGTCGAATGCATGGTCGGGAAGGTAGAGATGTTTTGATAAAGGTTTTGATAGAGATGTTTTGATAGAATGGCACTCCGTCAGAATGGCTTTGACGACTTCCGACAAGAAGACACGGCCTCGATTGCTGAGAAGCTCTTGGGGTGGTCCGTGGCGCAGTATGAATCGATGCAGCAGGAAGGACGCAACATCGCGCGCAGTAGCCGCAGGGAGAGCGGCGGTTTCGGCGTATCGCGTTAAATGGTCAATGGCAACGATGGCCCAGCGGTTACCAGCCGACGTCAGAGGAAGTGGTCTATACAAATCGATACCTACGCGCCCAAAGGGACGGTCAGGGCAAGGTAACGGTTGCAGACCGGCGTGCGACATGTGGGCTGACGGTTTACGGCGTTGGCAAATGAGGCAAGAGCGAACGAACTGCTGCACATAGCGGTACCTCCCGCGCCAGAAGTAGCGTTGTCGAATGCGGTGGTAAGTTTTCAATACCCCAGAGTGCCCACATTGCGGATCAGAATGGAAAGATTCACATATCTCCAACCGCAGACCGCGGGGTATGACGAGTAACCACTGCCGGCCATCAGAGTCGTAATTGCGTCGGTGTAGGAGGCCGTGACGGAAGGCGAAATGGTGAGCTCTACGATGCAAGGCACGCGTGGATGGTGTTGCGGACGGATCAGAGAGCAAGTCGATCAGCGGGGCGATCCAATTATCCTTTCGCTGTTTGGTAGCGAGGATGTCAACATCGATGGCAGATACAGCAATTGAGGTTCCTGAGCAGGGCACGCCGTCTTGAGGTAGAGGGGAGCGTGAGAGGGCATCAGCTTCAGCATGCTGGCGTCCGTTGGGGTACAGCACACGGATGTCGTAGTCTTGTAAGCGAAGAGCTCAACGGGCGAGACGGCCTGAGGGAGTCTTCAATGATGAAAGCCAGCATAGTGCTTGATGGTCGGTGACGACATCGAATGGGCGAGCGTACAATATATATATATATATATATATATATATATATATATATATATATATATATATATATATATATATATATATATATATATATATATATATATATATATATATATTGCTACATGGTGTTCTCTTGGGGACGAGACTATACCTTTTGACATTTTAATGCACTACAGAAAAAATAATTATCAAATGGTGAATGAAGCACTGTTTTCTTCTAATGTATCTTTATGTCACTTCTGGCTAAAATATTTTTGTTACATATGATTACTTGAACAAAATGATTGCTTGGACTAGTTGGTGATTTGAAATAAACATATTTGCATAGCGCAAGAAAACGACTACCCCCAGCGTAACTACGAAAGGGAGAAACATTGACAAGAAACGGCACTCTTGTCTGTCCATGTTTCTTCCTTCCGTAGCTATGCGCTGTAACTACTCGCCTTCTTGTGCTGTGCAAATATCGCTAGACAGTAGCAGCGTTGGAGGCGCGGAAACCTTCATTGGGCAAAATAGCCCGATCAACACTCCGAACGAAGAAGACGCTCACAGTGATGATTATGCACAGATGAACAATATTGAGGTCAAATTCTGTGAATATTGTGCTTATATTATTTCATCGTCGCGTGGAAGCGGCCAACGTGGCCGCCGTTCATGGCAGGGGTGTACGTTACTCGAATGGTTTCAAGCGCAATACATGAACAACCCCCTTGCCGAAAAAGTGGCTGTTAGATGACATGGATTGACAGCGGGAGTTACTCCAAAGTTCACAGGAGACGTTTGCTTGACTATAGCATAGGATCTGATGAAACGTCAATGAAACTTATGACACAGGCCAGGAACTCGTGTTGAGGTGCACAACAATAGTTCGTCTCAAGTATTGAAGTGAACGACGCGGTGAACGTCATCGTATCAAGTCTTCCGCTGTTGTTCGCTTGGCTCCGTATCGAGGTGGGTGCGTCGGCGACAAGTGGCCAGGCGAGAGATTAGGTGCTGATTTTATGACGCCTACCAGTTCACATGGCAATCAAAAAAGGGAACGTCGAGCGTTTATGCCGTTCGATGGCCATTGTCAAGAAGGAAAGAGAGTAGCCCGTGGTGCGCTGCGTAGTGGTATTGTACGCAAAGGTTACAAATGGCAGGAAGCTCTCCCAGTTAGCATGGTCGGCGTTGATATACAGGGAGATCATAAAGGACAGATTTCAATGGAAGCGCTGTGAGAGGTCATTCTTTTTGCGATGGTAGCTGTAAGTCGTCTTATGAATGGTGTTACATGTGTGATGAACGTCTTCGAGAAGTTTTGAGAGAAACGCCTTTCCGCTGTCGCTCAAAAGGACGTGCGGCACTCCGTGTCTCAGAAAGATCACCTACAAAAAGAGTGACAATATCCTCTACCGATCCTGCTTGGAGTGCAACTGTTTCGGCAGACTTTGTCAAGAGTTGAACTGCTGTGACAACGCAGTGCTTTCGGTTAGCTAGTGTTGGCAGTGATACGTAGAGGTCAATACCAATGACTTCATATGGAGCGTCCGGACACGGAAAAAGTAGTAGGAGTCCGCACGCAAAAGAAGTGGGTCGCTTGCGGTGCTGGCAGAGTGAGCATGACGAAACATAACGTGCTACGTAGGTGCAAAGTCCAGGCCAGGCAAAACGACCTGGGATGGGGTCATAGGTTTTGTGTAAACCAAGATAACCAGCCTTGATGTCATCGCTAAACCCTTCAAATATCTGCGTTATTAAAGAACGAGGACTGACGGCAACCCAGCGCTACCCTTCAGGGTGAAGTATAAAGCGGTTAAGGATTGACTTTGCATTCTGGAAATACTGTAGCTGTCGACAGGCGCGGGCTTTGGGAGGACGAGGCGAGCCTTGCAGACGCTGCAATACAGAGCGACAGTAAGCGTCACTGCTTTGGTGGGATGCAAACGTCTCGTTGCAGAAGGCCGGAAGAAATTGACAGCGACGAGTCAATGAACTGACTGAAAGGGAATCTGCATCGCTGAGTTTTTGCTGGTTTTGTAGGTAACGTCGAAGTCGTATTCTCAATCAATGAAGCGAAAAAACAGCGCGTAACACAGGAAAGTGACAGAGATGGACGAAGCACTGAACCGGCCCAAGAACTGGCCGAAATAAGCACTATGGTATTGAATTCTTGAAAGCGAAGTATCTAGCGACCAACACGTTCAGACATATTCTTAAACGCAGACAACCAGCACAAATCATGGTGGTCAGTTACAACGATAAAGTGGCGGCCGTCGAAATAAGGTCCAAGTTTCCGAATAGCCCAGACAACAGCGGGACACTTCTACTCGGTGACGGTGCGATTTTTCTTGACTGCTGTGAGAGTGTGCGATGACGCGTTCGCGAGAACGCTCTGTTGGCTGCAAAAGTACAGCGACCGTGTCCGCTGGCATCATTATAGAGAAAAGTGGGTGTGGTGTCATTAATGACACAGCACTGGCTCAGATGTGGGAGTACGTTTCAGGTGTCATAAGCCATTTGGTACTCGTCCAACCATACGTATGACGTTCCCAAATAAAGGAATTAGTCAAGTGGTGCAGCAATAGTGGCGAAGGATCGTATAAAGCGCTGGAAGTACGACGCAATGCCTAGGAAGCTTCGCAGCTCTTTGCAGTGATTAGGCACAGTGAAGGGAAGAACGGCGGTAATCTAGTGTGGATCAGGCCGAATGTAATCTTTGCTGACGATATTTCCAAATACTTTAACACGTGTGCTTGCTAAGTTGCACTTTATGAGGTTGAGCTGGAGACCAGCAGCTGTGAAACACGTAAGAACTTCGTCTATCCACTGCAAGTGCTGTTCCATGGTTAAAAAAAAGTTTGATTATTTTGTCCAGGTAACATGAGCATGTCTTCCAATCAAGGCCCTGCATTGCAGTCTTCATCATTCGTTCAAATGTTGCTGGCGCATTGCAAAGACCGAAAGGCATCACGCTAAATTCGCAGCGTTGTCGGGTGTGGCGAAGGCAGTGTTTTCTCTAGTTTTCATCCTCATGCATTGGAGTTTGCCTAAAAACTGGAACACAGGTCAACACCGAAGAAATATTCCACTCCTTGTAAATATTCTAAGGCATTATGAATACGTGGCGAGGGCTATACGTCCCTTCTGGCTATTTTGTTCAGTGTGCGGCAGTCAACATTGAGCCGTTTTTCTCGCGCACGAGAACGACAGGTGACGACCAAGGGCTAGCGGGGGGATGGATGTTATTTTGCTTAAGCATATCAGCAACGCGCTTGTCAATGATTTTGCGTTCGCTGGAAGAGACAAAGTATGGTCGGCGACGGACAATAAAAGTTTCATCGGTGTGCGATAAAACACTGCCGAAATGTGCCTGAGACAATGGAATGCACGTCGAAAGATGATTCATGCTTCGGCAACAACGCCTGTGGCGGCGTCAGATGCGTCCTGAAGGCATTGACAAGGCCCGCAGTAGTTGGAGCATTTGTTCTTATTGAGCTCGATCGCACCATGCTAGTATTCGTTGCGACTACAGAGATATGTTGTGTATAACTACAACAGTGCTCCTGGGAAGCAGAGTCGGTTCATTTGCGATACTGAGTACAGCGAGAAACGCGGTGCTATTGGCGAAGGGAACAAGACTCGATGCTAGTGCAATCCCTTTGAATAGACAATGGGCTAGTGAAGTGACTCGGACGTCACTATGATCAAAAACGTCTGACATAACGGTGATGATGTGCTCGTGGCCAGTTTGCACTAAAACGTCGTTGACTGTTCGTAGCCGGTGACGCGATGAATATTATAGAGATTTAGTACTGCGGAACGGTGCTACGTACGTATCACGCAAGCGCCTTGCGTTACGTTGCGTCTTTTGCCGCGAATGGGCTTTTAGTACGCTGTACTACCCGCATACGTAACGAACGTGAAGCGTATTGCGCCATCTGGTAGATCAATATAGAAGTACGTGTTGTTGAAGGAAAATCTGAACCAATCCAAGTGTGCTAGCCAAATTATGGACATATTTTAGGCTGGTGCTTGCCTTCGATGCCACCATTTTGCGAAACTAAGTCTCGCGCAGTCGCGAACGTGTTCGAGAGCGGCACGACCACCTCTACCCTTCGGTCTTCGCCGAAGTCGTCACTTCACCGTCCTGCCTCCTTCCTGGCCCGCAGTGTCCAACAACGGACTTGCTCAGGAACCAGGGTGCAGCACTACTTGGCTGCACCTCAAGCAGCCACAGCCTTTTTCAGGCAAGGCGAGTGAGGACATAGAGAACTAAGTCTCGCGCAGTCGCGAACGTGTTCGAGAGCGGCACGACCACCTCATACGTACGCGCGCACGCATCACACGCATGCGTACGTAGCGGCCGCGTACGTAACGCAATACGTGCACGTTGCGATCTGCGCATGCGCACTGCGCAAAACGTGGCGTCCTTACGTACGCTACGCCACCAAGTACAATACGTACGCAGTATTAAAACTATTGGTACGTGGTGTATGTGCCCGACTAGAAAATGGGGGAAGAAGCGAAGAGAGTTGAAGATCTCTCTTGCAGCCTGGTCCTATATGGCTCATCATCCTAGCCTAGTACCAATAAACCCCAACGCCTATTGTGGACGTAACAGAGTGGTACAGGTGCGGGGTAGGACAACCAACGACGCAACAGCTACCCTTCGGTCTTCGCCGAAGTCGTCACTTCACCGTCCTGCCTCCTTCCTGGCCCGCAGTGTCCAACAACGGACTTGCTCAGGGACCAGGGTGCAGCACTACTTGGCTGCACCTCAAGCAGCCACAGCCTTTTTCAGGCAAGGCGAGTGAGGACATAGATAACTGGCTCAAGCATTACAAGCGAGTGAGCAACTACACAAATGATATGCTGCTTCCCAACTATCACGCGTGGTTTTCTACCTAACTGATGTTGACCTCGCTTGGTACGAGGAAAGTGAGGATATTCTCACTACATGGGAACGCTTCGTTGAGGAGAGTAAGAAGTGGTTGGGTAAATCCGTTGCAAAGAACAAGCGTGCTTAGTAGTTTTGCACAGAAAGCACAGCTACCCGGTGAAACCTCCATTGTATATACCGAAGAGATTATGAGGCTGTATACGGAAGCCGAGAACAGTATGTCTTAAGAAAACGTTGGGCATTTGCTGAAGGGAATTGCAGACGATGAGTACAACTTCCGTATCAGCAGGGAAAACCTGCCTTCTGTGTCTGAGGTTGTACAGCACTGTCGTACATTTCAAACCTTGAAGCAGCACAGAATAGCGCCGAAGTTTGGTCGTCTGGAAAATTTCACCTCAGTGGCCAGCATCAAGTGGCATCATCTTTCGGCCTTACAGCTTACGGTTTGCGAACACCCATCCGTCAACGCAGCGGAGGCGGCAGGATGCCGACACATTCAGCAGCCAAGTCTGGCTTTTTACGAGTGATCACAGTACCCTCAGCGTTTTAATTCTGAATGCTCCTGGCGCCAGCCGACAACTGATTTCATGGAATTTCGCACTTACGCGACCGGTCGTAGACGTGCGAGCATGCCCGAACACTTTGAAGAATGTCGACGACCGCGTCCTGCACCCGTGTCATACAGCTGCGGTCTGACTGGTCCCATATCAAGGCATCATGACCGCACATCCCACGCTATGAACAGTGGCCGCCCTTGACTCATCAACCTGCAGTTCCACCTTTTCAAGGACACTGGCCAACCGACTGACGACCCAATAGCAGCTGCTGGCACGGACAGTGGAGCGACCACTCTCCTGTCTCTTATCGAAGTGTGACACCACCTCCAGCGCATCGATCACACCAGTCTCCATCGCCACGTCGCCACACCAGAAAAACTAGACACCTGTGTTTATGTTTAGAAACAAGGTGCAAGATTTTGTTTATGGTTTGCGTACTAGGGCCTTGGCGGACAGTGGTGCTACTGTTTCCATTATGAGGGCTTCTTTTAAGCACCGTTTAGGGCACAAGGTGTCTCCGAGGCGGCTCAGTACAGCTCTGAGTCCTCGCTGTCACTGAGTAAAGTTCCTGTCTTCCTAGCGGTGGTCAGCCGAGATGACCGCGGGCCAGGCGGTCCTCCGGAAAGCCCCACGTCCACAACCGCAAGACGCGGAGCCGAAACACCAGAAAAAAATAAAAGGCTATCGCAAAATAAGCATATAATCGCAAAGAGAAAAGACGGCGGACAGGATATGGTATACTGGATCTCATCATTGCAAACTCAGACGGTGCCTTCGCAGATGGATGTATCTCAAACTCGTTTCCTCTACGTAAGAGAGTGTCATATGAAAGACCGTGCTGCTTGCGACAATTGCGGCAGTGATGAAACGATAGAGCACTTTCTCTGTCCCTGCCCTCGTTACAGCGTGCAAAAACGGCATCTAGCTGCTCCGTTAGCTCGTCTTGACGACAAACCCTTGTCAGAACAGTCAGTGCTTGAAAGGCGACATATTCTGTTTTCGTACACAAAAACAGTGAAGACCTTATTGAAATTTTCGCGTGATAGTGGCCTAATAAATAAGCTATAGCACCCCAGCTCACCTTTTTTTCCTTTCTCTTTCTCGCGTCTATTTCGCTTTTCGCTTTCTTTCCCATCTTTATTCCGCATCCTTCCTTATCTTAGTGCAGGGTAGCAAACCGGATGCTGCAATTTCTGGTTACCCTCTCTGCCTTTTCCTCATTTTATTCTCTCTCTCTCTATCTATGAGAGTGCCATTATAAGGTATGGTAACCTTACGCAGATGAAAACACAATTTCACAGGAATAACACAAACAGCGGCCCCTTTGTCCACCAATGCTAGCAAAAGGCACTCCTTCGGCGTACACAAATAACAAATTGGTCGTGCCCTCTGGATGTCTTGGTGTTCAATCGATGCAGCTTTCCCTCCAAAAACTGCACCACCTAGTTTTTTCGAGTGGTAGTCAGAGGAAGGGGCAGCTGATCTCATAGGAGATGTTTATCGTCGCAGAGGGGAAGGGTACCGCTGGCGTCCAAAATGGTAAGAGTGATGTGCGACGGGTGGAGAATACGGAGAAAAGAAACGTTTCGTAGGGCGGCACTTGCTCGGAGAGGGCACCGTATCCCTTTCGTAAAGCCGCAGCGTTCATCCAGCTGACGTTTGCGGTAAAATCATGAAATATGGCCCCGAATGCCACAATAGTAACATATTAGGCGAAAAGAGCACCAAGGGGCATAAAATGCTGGAGCTGGGACGTACAGGCGCTGGGATAGCCGAATGTGGTGCAAATGCTGCTACGATTGACTGAGCAGAAACAGGATGCGTGTGCTGAGCCAAAGCAGGTGTCAAGGTAGCAGCTTGCGCATACGTCGTGAGCAGCGTTGGTGCCGTTGGAGTGTAGGATGGACGAGCGCTAGCCATGGATGAGAGCTCCTCTTCGATCATGTCGGGAAGACCAGCAGGCGAGGAGTGAGGCCGATGGACGGGCACACATGACAACCCTTGTGCTATGAGCTTCTCGCGAATAAGAGTGCGAATCGGCGTGCGCAAATTTGCATCTGAGGAAGGCCGGTTGTCACCGGCGTCTGGGTGCAATCTAATGGCTTGGAATTCGTCAAGATGTTGACAAGTGGTGATAACGTCCTCAACGGTTGTGGGGTTTTGCACCGCCAGAGCGTTCAACGCAACTTAACATATCCCTTTGAAGATGTGCGAAACAGGATCAGCTTCTGTCATTGCCGAATAAACGCAGCGGCGGAGAGCTAGAACATATTCAGTGTAGTATAATATAGAACGGAGACAGTCAAAACTGTTATCCGAGACCAGGTAGGAGCGTAGGCCTAGCTATCAAAATCAGCGACAGTCCGGGCCGAGCGTCTCGTGCTTAGCACTGACAATGTGTGTGCCGAGATTTGCATGACCCACTACAATCATCATTACATATTCCCCCCTCGCTGAAGATAATGCCAAGTAAGTGTTCTAAGGTGTCGTGAGGACAAGTGGTTCGTGATATGGTTTGAGGCGATTCACATGTACGATTTCGCGGCCTCGGCGACGCATGTCCACAGTGGCCGTGAGGGGTTCGATGAGGTAGTTAACAGCGGAAGTTTGTTCTATGACGCGATAAGGTCCATGGTACCTGCTGACAAACTTTGTAGAGGTACCAGGAGCAGCACTGGGGGGCACCCACAGCCAAACAAGAGAGTTGGGCGAAAATTGGTAGTTGGACCGTCCATCGTCGTGACGAAATTTCTGTAGCCCTTGTTCTTGGGTTGTAAGGGTGCGAGCTAATTGCCGACATTCTTCCGCATACCGCGCGGCTTCGGAAAGTGGTGTGCCTTCGGATGAGTCGGGTCGGTAGGGGAGAATGGTGTCAATTGGAGACGATGGTTCTCGACCATAAAGTAAAAAGAATGGAGAAAAGCCTGTCGTCGCTTGAGGTGCCGTGTTGTAAGCGTACGTTACGTAAGGAAGGATGAGATCCCAGTTGGTGTGGTCGGAGGCGACATACATAGAAAGCATGTCGCCAAGAGTACGGTTGAAACGCTCGGTCAAGCCATTTGTTTGTGGGCGATATGCGGTAGTACAGCGGTGAATTACATGGCATTCTGCAAGAAGTTCTCGAATAACATCCGCGAGAAAGACGCGGCCTCGGTCGCTCAAAAGTTCACGTGGAGCGCCATGACGCAGAACAAAACGTTGCAGCAGGAAAGACGCAACGTCACGTGCCGTCGCGGCTGGTAGAGCGGCCGTTTCTGCATATCTCGTGAGATGGTCGATCGCTACAATAATCCAGCGATTCCCAGCTGATGTATATGGTAGAGGACCATAAAGGTCTATTCCAACCCGGTCGAATGGTCGCACTGGGCACGGTAACGGCTGCATTGGTGCAGTAGGACGGCTAGGATCGTGCTTGCGGCGTTGGCACTCTGTGCAAGATCGAATGTACTTTTGAACGAATGTGTACATGCCGCGCCAATAAAACCGAAAACGTAGCCTGGCGTAGGTTTTAAACAAACCGGCGTGCGCACACTGCGGATCGGCATGGAAAGCAGCACATATGCTGGCGCGGAGATGCCTGGGTATGACGAGTAGCCATTTGCGACCGTCAGGGTGGTAGTTGCGGCGATAAAGTATTCCATCACGGATGGCGAAGTGAGAGGCTTGTCGGTGTAGCGCTCGAGATGGCGGGTGGGCGAGTGTTTCAGATAGGTAATCCATCAGAGACGCAATCCACGAATCTTTGCGCTGCTCCGCAGCCATGTTGATGGGTCCTGATAGTGGAAGGAAGTTGTCTTGGATGGAGACACTCGCAATATCAGTAGAAACAGGCGAACGCGAAAGAGCGTCGGCATCGGCGTGCTTCTGGCCTGAGCGATAAATGACGCGGATGTCGTACTCTTGGAGCCGTAAAGCCCATCGTGCCAAGCGTCCTGAGGGATCTTTGAGGGAGGATAACCAGCAGAGCGCGTGGTGGTCGGTAACAACATCGAAAGGGCGGCCGTACAGATAAGGCCGAAATTTTGTAATGGCCCAGATAATCGCTAGGCATTCTTTCTCAGTTACCGAATAATTTGCTTCTGTTCTTGTAAGAGTGCGGCTCGCGTACGCAACAACATATTCTTGGTAACCAGGCTTTCGTTGGGCGAGTACAGCGCCAAGACCGACACCGCTAGCATCTGTGTGGATTTCTGTGGGAGCGCTTGAATCGAAATGACGCAGTATGGGTGGTGTTGTAAGCAGTTCACGGAGCTTCGCAAAGGCACTGTCGCAAGCTGGAGACCACGCAGATAAATTGCGGTCTCCCTGAAGTAGGTCTGTCAGAGGCGCCATGATCGAGGCGAAATCTCGGACGAAGCGGCGGAAGTATGAGCAAAGGCCAATGAAACTACGCAGCTGCTTGAGAGACGCGGGCCTCGGGAACTCGCGAACAGCACGTAGCTTAGCGGGGTCAGGAAGAACGCCATCCTTCGACACGACGTGTCCGAGAATGGTCAGCTTGCGCGCTCCAAAGTGACACTTCTTTAAGTTGAGTTGGAGGCCGGCTGCAGAGAGGCAGCGTAGAACCTGTTCCAAGCGACGAAGGTGCGTGGGAAAATCGGGTGAGAATACCACTACATCGTCTAAGTAGCACAAACACGTGTTCCATTTGAGGCCTCGTAGGATAGTGTCCATCATGCGCTCAAATGTTGCCGGCGCATTGCATAGCCCGAATGGCATCACGTTAAATTCGTATAAGCCGTCTGGTGTAACAAATGCAGTTTTTGGCCTATCATCCGGATTCATGGGCACTTGCCAGTACCCAGAGCGTAGATCAAGGGAGGAAAAGAACTCTGCGCCTTGTAAAGAGTCGAGGGCGTCATCAATTCGAGGCAAAGGATAAACATCCTTTCGTGTTATTTTGTTTAGGCGACGATAATCTACGCAAAAGCGTATCTTGCCATCCTTCTTTTTAACTAAAACAACCGGCGACGCCCAAGAACTGTTTGACAGTTGAACGACGCCTCGCTTTAGCATGTCACCTACTTGTTCATCGATGATACGGCGTTCAGTTGGCGAAACACGGTATGGTCGCTGCCGTAGTGGTGGGTGATTACCTGTGTCGATCTGGTGGCATACGGTAGATGTGCGACCTAAAGTAGCGCTGTGACTGTCAAAAGATTGTCGAAACTCGTCAAGGAGGCTCAAAAGCTCACACCTCTGTTGTGGGTTTAGGCCTTCGTCGATGACACGGTTGAAAATGTCGGTAGTGGGAGGGTCATTCACGGAACTACAGGAGAGGGCACTGACTTCCGATGATTCATCAGGAACGTCAAGTGTAGCGATGGTTTCGAATGATTCTATCGAACCAATACATTCGCCTCGAAGTAGCGTAATCGTGAATGGGAACGGATTCTTCACAGGCACGTTGGTCGCACCACCTTGAAGAGTAACGAGAGCGGTTGGGAGCGGTGATAGGTGGCGATGAACGAAAGCAGCGGAAGGCGTGAAGAATGCGGTAGCGTCGACGACGGTGGAACACGACACAGGTGCGAAGACAGTAGCGCGTGGAGGGATTTGGGTGTCGTCACTAATGACCAACTTCGCGTCGGAAGGGCGATCGTGCACTGGTAGCGCATCGCCAAGGGGACAAAAGGCGACTTCGGCACGGGCGCAATCAATGACGGCTTGGTGATGGGAGAGAAAATCCCAACCTAAAATGATGTCATCAGAACAGTGCGGGAGTACTACGAACTGGACTGTGTAGGGCACTCCTTGAATTACAAGTCTGGCAGTACACGCGGCCACAGGCTGCACAGGCTGTGCAGTGGCAGTATGAAGACATGAACCCAAGTAAGGCGTTGTCACTTTTCGAATTGAACGGCAAACTTTTTCGGCGATGACAGAAATTGCGGCACCAGTATCAATAAGGGCAAGTACGGGTACACCTTCAAGAACGGCATTAATTACATTCGGCGGCGAACGAAGAGGGCTTGTGCTTTGCGACGAGGACGCAGTTCTTGCCTCGGGAACTGCGTCATTTAGTTTTCCGCGTTGATTGTAGGGGGGCGTCGGCGCATCGGGGAGGGCGAGCGTCGACGTGGAGAAGGAGATCGGCGATCAGGAGCTGGTCGGTGGCTTGGACGAGGAGCGTACAATTCGGGGTCTGGGGTGTATTGAGTGCCCGTGTAATCGTTTTCGTATGGACGTAGGTTTTCACGTGAGTGGAGTGGACGGCGGCGGCACAGACGTGCGACGTGCCCAGGTAGACCACACGAAAAGCAGATCGGTCGGTTGTCGGCAGTGCGCCATGGATTAGGGACTCGGCGAAGTGGAGGTCGTGGCGGCAGGGCGGCATAAACAGGAGCAGGCTGTGGAGGCGGCGCTTGGAACGTCTGTGGTCGTGGTCGTGCTGCTGCTTCGGCGTACGTCAATGGTGCATTGACTGGTGGCACCAGCTGTGGAGGAAGGACCTCAGACACTTGATCTCGTATAATAGTCCGTAGAGTAGGGCTAAGCGGTGCACTGCGCTCCGGTAGGCCAGAGATGAGCGAGAGTTGGCGGGCAACTTCTTCGCGCACGAAATCTTTGATCTGCGAGAGGAGGACGGGGTCTTGCGAGGGAGTTAAGCCGGACATCGATTCCTGATGTGGGACAGCACGGCGGGTGACGAGACGTTGCCGGCGGAGCTCATCATAGCTTTGGCAGAGCTCGGTAACTTGGGCGACAGTAGCAGGGCTTTTCGAAATGAGCATCTGGAAAGCGTCCTCGTCAATACCCTTAAAAATATGCTTGATGCGGTCCACCTCTGTCATGTTCACATCGACGCGCTTGCACAAGTCAATGACGTCTTCTATATAACTTGTAAAGTTCTCACCAGGCAGTTGAGATCTCGACTGAAGGCGCTGCTCCGCACGAAGTTTGCGGACAGAAGGACGACCAAAGACTTCGCTGAACTTTGCTTTGAATGCTGTCCAGGTGGGAACGTCGGTCTCATGGTTCCGAAGCCATAAGTGGGCAATGCCACTGAGGTAAATGCCGACAGTGGCCCGTCTCGTAGCTTCGTCCCATTTGTTCAAGACACTCACGAGTTCATAAGTAGCCAGCCAGTCGTCGACGTCGTGGTCGTCAGTGCCGCTGAATATGGGAGGATCCCGCTGACGGACCGCGCCGGAGCACACGATGGCCTGGGAAGCCATAGGAGGAGGGCTTGTGGCAGATGCAGTGGTCATGACAGCAGGTAGAGTCCGGCTTCGCAACTCCAGGATTGCAAGGAGACCCAGCAAACTCCACCAATTATAATATAGAACGGAGACAGTCAAAACTGTTATCCGAGACCAGGTAGGAGCGTAGGCCTAGCTATCAAAATCAGCGACAGTCCGGGCCGAGCGTCTCGTGCTTAGCACTGACAATGTGTGTGCCGAGATTTGCATGACCCACTACAATCATCATTACAGTAGGAAGGGTACGTTTTCCCTGAATGTTGGGCACCCCTGTAGAACTTTCGTTTTCACACTTGGAAATAGATGCTTGTTTTCCCGAAAATCCTTCCAACTTGTTGAGCTATGGCAGGTCAATCAGTGAAGCTGCTATCGTGGTTAAAAACCGCGTTTTTCCGACTTCAACAAATAGAGTGCGACGTGACCAAGTTTTTGAGGTTCGTCCCATTGGTTGTAAACACTCGTCATGTCGTACTATTTCAGCTATGCCTCGACATCGTCGTGTGGAAGACCGGATAAGATTGGTGGGTTCCGCTGCTGGGCGTTGACAGTCCAGGCGTTAATGGTTTCTTGTGCAGGGATGCTGGATGTTATGGCCAGCGTTTCTCTGATAATGAGAGCGTATAAACGGTGCAAGCGGCGACTCGAACAAAGCTCCAGGGAAACGCGACATCGGAGAGAACCCGGAGATCGAAAGAACCCTCCACATCTGTGCAGCGTTGGGGTCACGACGACGTTTATTGGGCAAAATCGCCCGATCAACGCTCCGAAAAAAGAACTCTCGCAGTGATGTCGATTATATACAGATGAAGAAAATGAAGGTGCAATGCTGTGAATGTGCTTACATTAGTTGATACCTTTCTGAAGGCACTAGAGCGTTTAACGAGGGGCTATAGGCGTGATGCGTTTCACTGGAAATTTTAAAATATTTTTCTACCTACTTAGGACTGCTCGGTGCAGAAAATGGCTATCGCATCAAATTTTACTGCGCTGTTGAACTCCGTTTTTCAAGAAATGCATAGCATGACTGATTGTGAAACCCTGATTGGATACCTAGTGAATCTGTGAATGCAATTCATTGCTGTAACATACCCCGAATATTCACTCGCTTTAAGTTTGTTGTTGGGATGCTAGACATCATAGTTGGCAGATGTCACGACAGTGAAGTGTAATGCGTGCTGCAGAGGGTTACCGCAGCGTCATGAAAAAACAGTAATTAAAACGTTAGACACTTGCTTCGTTTCGCCGCAGTTCATCTAAGATTCGTTTCGACAGGAAACCTTAGTGTTTGAACTTTAGGGGCTCTCTGACACCTGCGCATAGCATCGGTCACGCGACGAAGTTAGTCGCCAAGCGAGTGGTGGTCAATATGGCCGTGTTGGTCGCAAAGCGGCTACTTCGGCACAGTCACATGCCCAAAGTGTTACGGGGAAGCTTCTTACGCTATGGTCAGTCCCTCCGTTGTAGTATCCAGCCCTTATTTCTCACGATGTTCATTATTGGCGCTGCGCTGTTGCAGTACGTCAAGTGATCACAAAAATGCGTGTTGCGTGTGGTTTAGCTTGATAGGAGATTGATAGAATGGCGGACCGACAGACGGACGGACAGGCGGACAGACGGACAGACGGACGGACACACAGACGGACGGACACACAGATGGACGGAAATACAGACGAACGGACAGCCAGACAGACAGACACAGACAGACACACACAGACAGTCAGACAGACACAGACAGACACAGACAGACACAGACAGACAGACAGCTGAGCAGAAAGCCTGCGAAGCTTCGCCCCACTGATCATCATTCACTCCGTGATACGTTGAGACTTTTTTTCAGTCGCGCGACTGCTGTCGCAGACCTCTGCAACAACGGGATGCGAAGGTAAAGAGGGCCAAGTTATTTTGCCAAGCAATAGCACTTCGGATATGAGCTCTCTTTGTCGAAGAGTATAAGTGTTATTCAGGAGTGAGCGTCGGCCCCATTGAGTTGGTTTTTAACCAGCAGTTGCAAATGGTAGCGCTACTGCTGTATGTTGCAGGTATGCATAAGACTTAACAGGTGTGAAAGGGTGTTTGTATGCCTAAATACACCTAAAATCCCATTCGCAAGTTGTCTGTCATACAGAATTACTCACTATTCTCACATCACCATAATCATCACAAATATCACTGTCATATTCATCATCAGCCTGACTACGTCCACTGCCGGATAAAGGACCCTTACATGTACCGCCATTCAACTCGGTCTTGTGCTTCCTAATCTCTTGCCCCCACATAACTTCCTGTCTCCCCTTCACCCGCCTGCCTTCTCTTGGAACCAAGTATGTGATCCTCAATGAACAGTGGTTATGTTGCCTTCGCGCTAAGCGCCCTGCTCATGACCATGTCTTCTATATTTCGACTATGATGTCCTTAAGACCCGGTTGTTCTATAATACTGATACGGGACTTTCGTTGAAGTGGGGAAAAGGAGAAAGAAGTGAATGTGTTCTATTCTAGGCCTGACGGCTGCAACCATCTATCATCCCGCCTGTACAATAAACGTCTCTCGCCCGCAATATATTTGGTGGAGAGTGCTGGGTAACGCCATGGAGCACCGGGCAAGTACGTTGGAAGACATACCCCTGGAGCTTCGCTGGAGCCGCAGACTCGCAGGACTTCCGCCGCTACCAGTCATCATGAACCCTTACGGCGAAATCCAACCAGCTGCGTTTAACACCTATGGACACCGTTACAGTGAACCGCGCCTGTTCACTGGGAAACCTGGAGAAGACGTCGATGAATGGCTGAAGCACTATCGGCGAGTGAGTTTGTATAACCACTGGGACACTACCGGCCTGCGCAACTACGTGCCACTTTTTCTTGAGGGAATCACGTTGACGTGGTACGAGAATCATAAGGAGAATTTGACTACGTGGGCATATTTTGAGGACGAAATCAAGAAGTGTTTTGGAGATCCGACCACGATAAAGAAGCGTGCTGAGCAGACCCTGAGCCAACGTGCTGAAGTCCCTGGGGAGACATGTACGATGTATATTGAAGAAGTTCTCAACTTTGCAAGAGTGTGCACCCACTAATGACTGATGAGGATGAGGTCGGGCATCTCCTTAACGGCATTGCGGAGCATATCTATCACTACCTTATAGGAAAGGATGACATGCAGTCGGCCAATGACATCATCCGGCATGGCCGAACATTTGAGGCCCTTAAAGCTCGGCGCATTTCAGCAAAGTTTGGTAGACTCCCCAACGTCACAACGGTCGCAAGCATCGACGTAGCCCTTCCACCCAGCGATCTGGCGCAACAATACGGGAGATAGTGCGCGAAGAACTTGATCGGTGGGACGCCGCTGTGCCGTCGATAGCACATGGCCACGGTTCTTATACGCCATACGGCCCCCCGCCTGCGCCCATCAACGCTGCGGGCTTTGTCGACTCAAGGACGCCGGTACAGTTGCGTCGTCATGCCTATATGTCTGGTCCGTGAAACGACTCCATGCAAAGGTCAACCCCCGATAGGGCAGCGAGGCAAGATTATCCCGCTGAGCATCCTCAGCAGCGAGTGGGGCGTGAAGCACCTGTGTGCTTTTACTGCGGCGTTCGTAGACATATAGCCCGCTTCTGCTCAGAGCGGCATCGGTCACCTCTGCCGCAGTATCAACGACCCCCGGCATTCTCACGGCGCGCAAGTACTCGGAGAAACTATCGCTGGCCACCCAACGGCTTCTACCAAACAGACTTCGAACAGACCTTCCGCAGCGATTCACCGGCTTCTGTGCAGAGTGTGACGCCACCAACCTCCTTCCGCCAGCATCGGTCACCATCACCAGTTCGTCGGCGTCTCACTTCTCCTCCTCCGCCAGGAAACTAGGCACCGCGGCCGATGGAAGTGAGGTCGCCGGACAGTTTTCACTGCGTACAGATATGCCTCTGCCAGTTTGCATGCTACAAAATAGGGTCAGTGTTCTTATAGATGGCGTCCCTACGTCCGCCTTAGTCGACACAGGAGCAACTGTTCCCGTCATGAGCAGAAATTTTAGGACTCGCTTTGGCAAGAAAGTGATATTCTCTTGGGGAAGCCAGACAACGTCTCGTGCGGTGAGTGGAGAACCAGTGCGCCCAGTTGGAGTTTGTACTGCAACTGTTAGTTTCGGCGCTAAATTTTTTAAGGCAGATTATGCAGTTCTTCTTAATTCTACTCATGACGTTATCTTGGGGATAGACATTTTGAAAGAATGTTGAGCCACTGCGGATTGCGCAGCTGGCGAAGTTTTACTGCCTGGTGTTTGTGAAGAGCCCACGCGATGCCAACAGAGTATCGCAGTTGTTGACGACATAGTTTACCGGCCCAATCAATAGTTCAAATGCCTGTGGATGTTTGTGGTATCACATCAGATAACGGTGACGTTATAGTTCGCCCAAACCAGCTGAACTGTGCTAAGAAGGATGTGGTTGTGCCGCACTGCGTGATCTCTGCAAGTAGTGGCAAAGCCTTGGTATGGGTGGTCAACTCCTCTTTCGAGCCGATTGTACTGCCTGGTGGAATGAGGCTGGCTGTGTTTGAGTTCGACGTCAGGAGCAACGTTAACATTCCAGTCATTAGCAACGACAGGAAAAAGGAAAATGCGTCTGACGTGGCTTGTCCTAGTGATGACATACTAATGGATATGGTGAATAAGCCACTATCGCCAGAGAACAGACAAGCGTTAGTTCGGATCCTCTCCAACCATGCATCCGTTTTTGATTTCGCACTCAATAGCCGTAGATTTTCTGCACCACCTTCACGCATTCGTCTGCGACTGATACTGGTTCCGCCCATACCATTCGTCAGAGGCCATACAGAGTAGCTCCGTTGGAGCGTAAAGTTGTTGCTGAGCAGGTGGAAGAAATGCTGTCTAAGAAAGTTGTACAAGAGTCGTCTAGCCCCTGGGCAGCATCAGTTATACTTGTAAAAAAGAAGGATGGGTCTCGGAGATTCTGTGTAGATTACCGGCGGCTCAACTCAGTTACAAAATAGACGTATATTCGCTGCCCCGCATCGACGTTGTCGATTGATTGCATTCTGCTTCGTACTTTTCTTCCGTAGACTTAAGATCGGTATATTGGCAAATCCATGTGCACTCTGCCGATAAAGAAAAAACACGGCTTTTATAACTCCAGATTGTTTATTTGTATTTAACGTCATGCCATTTGGTCTATGTAACACTCCAGCCACGTTTGAGCGCTTTATGGACACAGTTCTCCGTGGCTTAAAATAGGAAGTATGTCTTTGCTATCTTGATTACGTTGTAATCTTTGACCGCACGTTTGAATAACACAATTGTCGACTTGATGTCGTTCTCATGTGTCTTGAGAAAGCAGCACTTACCTTGAATTCCAAGAAGTGTCATTTTGGTGATCGTGAAACTCTAGTTTTTGGTCATCTCGTAGACAAACACGGCGTTCGGCCTGATCCGCAGAAAATCACCACGGTCAGCACTTTCCCTCAACCACGCTCACTACGAGAACTCAGAAGCTTCCTGGGCCTGTGTTCGTATTTCCGGCGCTTTGTTCCTAGCTTCGCCGATGTTGCTGAGCCTCTTACTCATCTGCTTAACAAAGACGTACCATTCAAGTGGACAAAAGAGTGCGAGTCATCATTTTCGCAGCTGAAGCTTCTACTCACTTTTGGGCCTATTCTTTGCTATTTCAACGCATCAGCCCCAACTGAGTTTCACGGTGACGCAAGCAGAATCGGTATCGGCGCAGTATTAGTTCAGCGTCTCGGCGCCACCGAACATGTCATTGCCTACGCGAGCCGTTCTTTGAGTAAAGTTGAGCGCAATTACACTGTCACAGAGCAAGCAGCGGTGACATCGTCCCAGACTACCACTCACTTTGTTGGCTCATTGGTGTACGAGATCCAACCGGTCGTCTTGCACGATGGGCGCTCCGTTTGCAAAAATATGACTTTAATGTTTGCTTCAAGAGTGGCTGCCGTCACGCGGATGCTGACTGCCTATCGCGACTTCCCTTTCCCACGACTGAATGCGACGCTGACAATTTAGACAACTGTATGGCTGCTATTGACTCACATTTTCAAGATTTGGAAGCGTTCCGTACAGAACAACGTCAAGACCGTAGTCTGGCTCCTTTTCTCTCATCTGCCATCGATAAGCCGCATCAGAGCCTATTCTTTATACAGGATGGCATTCTTTACAAGCGAAATTTCACTGCAAAGGGGGCCCGCCTACTTTTGGTTGTCCCCAAATTATTGCGACCCAACGTGCTGCAAGCTATGCACGACAATCCAACATCTAGGCATAAGGGTTTGCCAAGACCTACCACCGCACACTGAAACGTTTCTACTGGCCCCGCATGCGTCAGGCTACAGCTAAATACATCACCAGCTGTGAGGATTGTCAACGGTACAAGAGTCCAACAAGTGCGCCGCCAGGATACCTCCATCGCATACCACCTCCATGTTTTCCCTTTGAGGTCATCCGTATTGACTTGATGGGCCCTTTTCCACGATCTATCACTGGAATTATAGTCTGTGTAGACCACCTCACTAGGTATGCTGAAACCGCAGCAATCTCAGCCGCAACAGCCGATCACGTTTGTGAGTTCCTGCTACGCTACATCACCCTCCGGAATAGGCCCCCTCGTGCCATCATCTGCCACCGTGGCCGGCAGTTTGTAGCCGACGTCGTGGAAGAGTTGATTCGCCGGTCTGCTTCCCATTTTCGTCACGCCACTTTATACCATCCACAGACCAACGGTTTCACTGAGCGTGTCAACAAGACGCTCATTAACATGCTCGCTATATACGTTGATTCGAAGCATGAAAACTGGGACGAAGTTTTACCGTTTATGACCTACGCCTAAAACACTGCGCTACAAGAGACCACTGGCTCTAGACCGTTTTACCTTCTCTACATCCGTGAGCCACGAACTACCCTCGACACAATTCTCCCGTTTTAAGAGCAAGGAAACTCATCCCTTGCAGAGACACTCTATCGCGCAGAGGAGGCACGTCGCATCGCGCGTCTCCGGACTTTCGCAGCCCAAGACTGTTCAAAGGCTTGCTACGATAAGCGACGTCGAAATGTGTCGTACAGCGAATGTGATATGGTGTGGCTGTGGACTCCAAATCACAAGAGTGCTTTGTATCAAAAGTTTCTGGCCTGCTATACAGGTCCCTTCGTAGTTTTGTCACGCCTTAGCGACGTTACGTACGTGATATCACGCCTCACATCTTCTGACCATCGCCCCAGGAAAACTGACGTTGTACATGTCACCTGGTTGAAGCCATACCACGCGCGACACTAACTCAACCAGTGGGCATCGTCTGCAACGGGAGAAATGATATGGGACTTTCGTTGAAGTGGGGAAAAGCAGAAAGAAGTGAATGTGTTCTGTGCCAGGTTTGACGGCTGCAACCATCTATCATCCCGCCTGTACAATAAACATCTCTCACCCGTAACAATACAATCTGCTCCCCTCTTGTCTCTTAAGGTTACACCAATTATATTCCTTTACATCGCTCACTGCTCAACCCGCTTTGTAAGCCTCGAGGTTTCTGCTCCATAAGAAATATTCAGCAACATGCCGCTGTTATATATTTCCCTTTTGAAACATAGTGGCAATCTACCAATGATGATTTGAAAATTTTTGCCGAATGAGATCATTTGCTGAATGAATACATTTTTATTCTTCTAGTTACTGCAATCTTGTGGTTCGGCTTCACAGGGACGTACTATTTTACAACATTAAGTGGACTGCTGCCTATTTCAAAGCGCTGTTCTATTCCGAGGCTGTTGAACATTCCTTTGGTCTTCTGCAGCTTAATTTCAAGACCTACCTTTCGGTCCTGCTTGTCTAATTTAGTAATCATGAACTGCAATTCGTCCTCTGAGGTACTAAGCAGTGCAATGTCATTAGCGAAACACAGGTTACTAAGGTATTCTTCATTAACTCTTATTCCTAACTCTCCCCCATCCTAGTCCTCCGAAAACCTAAGCGCGCGGTAAATAGCATTGGGGAGATGGTATCCCCTTATTTTACACCCTTATTTCTTAGTTCATACACACGAGTGGAGAAAGTTGTCTGTTTTTCAGTCAAAAATTGTCCCGAAGATCATGTTTGTTTTCGCCTGGCTACATTTTTTGGGGCTGTGCGATAGCCCTATTCAGCAAGAAATATAAATCATGCCTCATGGCCTGCCATGATGTAGTACATAAACACGTACATCTGCGGCCCCGTCTGTCTTTAGCGCGCTAGCACCAGGCCTTGCTCTGCGGCGCGACACTTCTCGGCTGTTGCGGGTTGTGACATCGAGTGCTCAGGAGCACGCATGGTCTTACAAACACCTAGGCCGACTCTGCTCGGGTGGCAACGTTAAAAAGTGGGCTTGTTTTATCCAAGATCCGCGCTTTTCAGGGCGCTTTGGTCATATCTATTTCATAAGCCGAAGCCCGCTTCAACTGATAACACGCACCTACATGAACGACGCACTCTTTACGGTGGCTCTGATTTGATGGCCATCTATAACTTTTTTCGCACCTTTTCTCATTATCCGACCTTCATATAATCCCATCCCTCAAAACAGTGACAGAGCGTGCATTGTTGGTGTAGGTGCGTGTTATCAGTCGGGATGATCTTCGTTTTGTCAAATAGGTGTTACAAAAATCTCCAAGGGAGGGCAGATCTTCGGCTAAACAAGACCACCCTCCACCGTTGCCACCCATGTAGAGCATGCCTCCATGTCTGTAAGGCCGCGCATGCTCCTGTGCACGTGACGTCACAACTCGAAACGACTGCAAAGTGTTGCGCCGCAGAGCAGGTCCAGTACGAGTCCTCAAACTCACTATTTAAAGAGTAAAAAATAAATCTAGTTTGTGGTTCACTAAGTATTACGGATTTGTGGCGTTAGCCACCACCCGATCTAAAGGGTACAGCCAAATCAATCCATCCATTCATTCATCCATCCATCCATTCATCCAGCCACTCGCACGCTATACACGTGGCCACGGCTGTGCGTCAACATTGACGAATACTTATAAATGAAGCTCAAAGTTAGCAAGTTCAAGCTTACAATTGTCTTATTACAATAAGGGTGATATATGCTTTCATATGCAAAGGTCGGGCCCTGTAACGTTTGTTATAGAGGTAAAAGGGCCCGTTATCTGATAAGCTGCTGCAATAACTGTAGAAACGCGTATTCATAAAATTCTGAGTTAGACTTAGTTTTTAGAGATTTTGTTTTAATTCGCTCTGATCACACGTTTACTTATTCCACTGAGCGCTTGAAAGAAGTCTTTCAGTTGAACTGTTCATCAAAACCTGCTTTGCTAATTTCGCATATATTACTTTCGTTTAGGTGCAGGACAAGTTGCAGGACAATGTTGGTAATATTTCAGCCAATATCATAGTATAAGCATAGACTCAATCGAGGACTTTTGGCTGCGTACTAACATATATTTCAAATATAGCATGTGAAGGTACTGGGAATCTCCGCGCCTACAACAAGGACAGATACGTTTTGAAAACGTGTACAAGGAAGCCAATGTTCGATTTTTATTAACACTGCCGCCGCATCATGCAAGAAATCAGCGCACATAAATAAGGACTCGTACTCACCGTAGACGAAGTAAACTCGGTTAAGTTTGGTGGTGGCCTCTATTTTGTCAAACAGGCCAGATAATACACTCCTTTCTCGCAGTACCGAACACAACTCACGGTGCAGTTCTGCCATGGCCGATTGTCTTATTCTTCTTCTTCTTGCTCCTCACCCCTGAACGTAAAAGTTCTATTTTTTTCTTTATTTTAGCAAGCACAGAAGAGAAAAAAAATACTTGCACTCTAAAAAAAGAGCGAGTAAAAAGGGTGTGTTTTTGCCCCACAACAATAATCGTCATCCATATTGCGCTCCATCTTTGCGCTATCGCCCCACACCCGGTACATTCCGGTCACGATCAACATGCCCATTATCAGGGTTACATTGCATTCTCAATAGGAAAGTGGCCAGCGCCGAGTTTTCAAGAAAGGAAGCGCACGCAAGCCTGATGACAATTATTGTTGTGGGACAAAAAGACACCCTTTTTACTCGATATTTTTTAGAGTGTCGGCTTCAGCTCAACGCAACAGCGTGTGCAGTGTAGCATAATTACATGGCTGTCAAGCCAGGAACTCTAATGAAAGCCATCACAGAAACGTGGCTTTCCTACACCAAAAGGGTGACTTATATGCTAGTTGGATACAACTTGTGCCCCCACTCCAACCGTCTTCATTACTCAGCCCTGCGACCGGTTTTTGGAAACCTGCTCTCTCTGGGAAGAAGAAAAACGAACTTCACTTTCAGCTTTCTTGTTTCTCACTTCTTTATTTATGTTACGTCGCTGCTTCTCTGATTTCTCTCTTTATTTGTTTTGTAGTATTGTATTTCAATCTTCTTTATAAGGCACAGTCGGTTAAATAGTTGACGACTGCATTAAGTTTCAAAAAAGGTGAGCATTAGTGTATGCCCTCAAAGCACATGCCCACGAGACATTTTTTTTGTAACTTCGTTCCAAGATAAGACACTGAGAGCCAAAAAGGTGGCCACGGCGGGTAATATTTGAAGTTTTTGCCCATTGTGCAAAGTGGCCAGTCTCCCTTGTGGGTATGTGCCAAGATATTTTAGGCGACAAAACAAGACAAAACAAAATTTCAACCTATTGCATTAAGAGGCAGACGAACGAGTCTCGCCAAAGGAGGATTTAAAAATTGCTGGAGGGGAAATGATTGCGCAGAAGTGAAGCCGTTCCTCTGGCAAGATGGCGGCAGTGGCGGCCATCTTGCTAGGGGCATGATAAAGTATAACCGTTCAGCGATTTAAAACAAAGCGTTTCCCTCACACACCCAATGAGTTTAAAGTGGGAACTTTTTCGGGTCACACACTACTCCAAGTACGTCTTACAGTTACTAGTTTTCCTTAGTGATCCTCTAATTGGAGGCGAAGTTTTTTGAAGATTCAGTCATCCATACTCGTTTCTGTGTGTTATTTCGTCGGGCACAACCATCTTTTAGTATAGAATTAACGTAGCATTTGCATAAGATATCAAAGCACTTGATCTTTAAGTGGGCCCTATCAGAAAAGAGCATGTTTCCGCCATCTGGGCAGTGGCGAAAGGTGGCTTCACTTCTGCTGGCAAGGCATTGCGGGAGCTTCTACTCAAGCAATTTTTCTTTAATCCTCCTTGATCTTGTCCGTTCCAGATGCGTGCTGTAGCGTCGTGTGACGCCCACCAAACGTGCCCCGGTTGCACCACATTTATGTCGGTTTGTGCTAGGAAAACCATGCCACACTTTTATCATTCAGAGAACTTATAGTATATTGGTCATTCAATGCCAACTTTTCTAACCAGGTGCTCGACCGTCTGTGATTTGCTTTAAAAAATTAAGGACTATAGATCTACGTGATGAAAAGAGTCTTCCTCCAAAATATTTTGCGTGAAACAAATTTTCCAGTAGCACCACCCACCACTTTTCGAAACACATGAAATTATTGCGCCCGTAAAACTTGTAGTCGAAAAATATGTTTTCCGTCAAATAGGTCAAAACAAACCTTTCCCTTTTAAAAGATGAAATGATTTTTTATTTAAAATAATTTTTAAGAACATAGATGGTCTCGGCGTTTTTCATGTGGCATTGAATACAGATAATGTGGTTCATGTTGGGCATTTTCGTAGAAAGAGAACGCTCAGCGAAATGTGTTAGTTTACATTAGTATACTGCTAGAAAGCATTGCTATAAATTTAAAATTGTTTTAGGTTTGTACAGTGGAAATAAAGTGCAAGGTGTTGACAAACTTGCAAAAAAGTACGTTTCTGCACATGTTTGGTGGTAAATTAGACATAGAGGTGTTTCTAGTGAAAATATTCTCAATAGCAAATTTAGCGATAACCTTCATTGACTACTTACCGAGAACGTTTTATCATATAACTTTGTTTTAGCAGAGAACATGATTTTTAAGTTGGGGTTCCACCATTCCCCGTGTTTGCATGTGTTTATAACTATCAGCAGTGTGCCCTCGCGATAAAAACAAAATTCATTGAAACGGGGTTCATCTAGACATTATCAACTTTGTCCATGCTTACTTAAAATAGTTACTTGCTAGTAGCAGCCGTTGACTATGCAAAAAGCTGACAGTTCAATAATGTATTTAACAACATGCAGCTCTCCGCTGACAGCCTCTACAATGTTCTTCCTTAGCACGGGGAAGAGGTACCGACATGTGCAACACCCCATTGACGTTTATAAGTAGGAAGACCGCTGCTACTGAAAAAAGAGATCCATAAAAAAGGATTCTACACCCCGGATGAGCCACACTTCAAACCAACGCATTCATTTATTTATTTATTTTATTTACAAATACTGCAGGCCCTGTTTGGGCTCAAGCAGGAGTGGGTAACAAATGTCAGTGACAAAACAGACTATAAAATATAAGAAAATACAGTACTAGGTACAAAAATAAGGAAATTCTCAACATCAGGGAAACTATCAATAATACATAGCAATAATGGCATTCATACCGAAATACAAAAAATCTCAGCACTAATGAGGAACATATTATAATGCATATTAAAAATCAAGTGTTAGGTCATTGACGAGATGGGCGAACGATTGTGTCGTGTCCGCATTAGCGACCTCCTGAGGTAACTTGTTCCATAATGAAAGAGCATGAGGAAATAATGACATGGTCAGTTATATAACTGACCATGTTTGACCACTGACCATATGTTGGTCCACAACTGACACTTCGCTACCATCCAACATCTTTCTTTTTTCTTGCAACATATTATTTCCCCTTTTATTTGCACGTGTTATTCATATTTATACTTATGAGTTCATATCCAACGGCGTGTTGCACACATCAGTACCACTTCCCGGTGCTTAGTGAGTATAATATACAGGCGGTGAGCAAACAGCTGCACGCGGTTAAACACAGTTCATAAGGGTTCGAATTTTTGTTGAATAAGGCTTATACTAGAAAGTAAATATTTTAAAAATAAATAAGCGCAGACAAAGCTGATTACGATGTCTAGATGTTCCTCCTTTCCATGCAACTTGTATGTACATATTTACGGTAAACGGCAGCGCATACAAAGTTATGATTCAAACACGAAACACGAAAAGGACGACACAAGGGCTGAACATCAATTGATATTTATTGATGAACACATTTGCTTAAATATCATGTTTAAGCACATAACTACACGAATTGACTAACACAATTACAATGGAAATACAGAGTAATAGCTGAGCAGCTCAGCTGCCCATCTCATGACTACATGTCACGCTCATGATGCGCTGGTGGCCGTTTCGCTAGCTTCACATATACCAAATTCGGCATTACGTGATGCGAACAGACGGCGAAGGTATATTACTGGGGAAAAAATGATAATCATGATATGCGTTAGATGTAAAAGCATGACTACACGCTGTTATTATCAGTCTGCCTGGCTCGACGCCGCTTTGTCGCACGAGACATGATGGCTGAGCCCACCCTGATTTCTCCCGAGTCAGCGCTCGCAGAGATGCACCAAGGGAGGCGACAACAGAGAAATCGTTCTTCTAGTTATCCCAGGTCGTCGGCGCCCCTCGTAAAACCCTTTGGACACGCCTGACCGACTGACAGATTAGAAAGAGTTGTTGGCCGTCGAAGCGGCTTGCTCTGTCGTCAAGGTGCCTCGATCAAAAGAACCAGCATCTGACAACCGTCTGCGGATGCCTTTTCCGCGTTCTCCGTGGCGCCTTGATGCCGCTATTTACACAATTTGTGGTCTCCCTGGCACCGCATAGCCGTCACTGCAACAGACTGCGAAATGGACTTCCACGTAAGACTCAACGTCTTCGTGTTGTGCTGTATCGTGCGCGGTGTGCATTGTTTTCTCCCTCGCCATAGGCTAAACTGGGCTTGCCTCTTCCCCCTTTTGGGGGCGGAGGTGAAGGTGACAAACTTCATTGGTGGTTCAGCGAACTGGGAACGCGGGGGTAAAACAGACACAAAGCAAAGAGGAGGCACACAGCACGAGGGCTCAACTAACAACTGATTTATTCTCACGTTCGAAGCACATATAAGTACACAAGGGTGCGCATGACAACAGGAATAAGATGATAGTATGAGCAGAAAGCGTGGCGTTCAATCGAAGCACTTGTCTACGAATTATAAATATAGTTGAACTCACAGTCAAGCAGTGATAATGACGGATGGCCGATACATTGATTCTTATTTCTAAAAATGTGATGTGCTTCGGAAATTTCACGCGTGGTTTGAAGCGGATGCCATAAAAGTACACTTGTTTTTTCAAACAACGGTTGACACTTGCAGGAATTGAGATGTTAAGCTAAAACTGAAAAAGGACTACCTTTTAAGGAACTGAAATGCTCCCTGAGGCGTATATTCAAACCTCACCCGGTCTGGCCGATGTACATGCGACCGCACGTTAGCACTATGCTATACACCACTCCAAATCGTTTTGTATGTTTATGCAAACATCATCTGCTTTTTGACGCGTCCTGCGCCCTCCTATGCACCATGGCGCATATACGGCCCAATTTATTGGGTGCAGAGAAAACAACGCGCCATCAAACCGGTTCCCCACGCTTTTCAGTCCATGCGCGAATTTATGAATGTAAGGGATGATGGCCACGCGTTTGTTTCCTTTATTGCATTCTGCAGAAACACACGCACGTTTATCACCGTTTCTCACCATCCGCAGAAGTCACACACACACCGATGCGATTAGATACAGCGGGTACCCAGCTTCGAATAACCGTCCTAGCTGCGTTAAGAAACCATAGTGCACCATGTGGATACAGATTTTTTCGAGCACTGAACGAAGGCATCACAGAACAATTCCTCGATTTATAAGCTTGGAATAGCCGGACGAGTAATTTAAAATTGTTCTGTGACGAATTGTTGCCGAAGGCGGGAGCGAGAGTAACGAGTCTCGGCTCTCGCTTGAGCCTGCAGTTAAGCTGCCATAATGGCGCCATAGGTGGCGCTAGTGATTAGCTCGGCCACTACGCTACCGTGCGTGCGGGCGCTGACAACCAGCCTCTCCTTGTTGAATTAAGTCCCTATGGTCTGGAAAAGGGGCACTGCTGGATGGCTTCACTGCGAGAGGGAATAGTCCTTCTAGCGCTCGGGCGCGCGCCTTTGGCGATGGGGTCGTGATGAGAGCATCGCTGGAGGCAATGCAGCAGGGTCATGGAAACTGGTGGCTGTGACATCTCATCGCCTACACTTGAAGAGCCAGATGCGTCACACAAGGAGGCTCTTTTTTTTCACAATGTAAGGCTTGGCATAATGTGACACGTAGCGCTTGAGTTGAGAGACGTGCACTGCCCTGTTTTGGAGTCGATCACAAGGACCTTGACCAGTTACGCGGTTAACGACAAATGTAACAGTTGTTTTCTGGGCGGTGATTTGATATATTCCCTTCAATTTCAGTGCCAACTTTCCAGTTCCATCTGGTACAGGCTCTTGGCGGCGCACCCAGACGAACTGGCCAACTTGGAAGGAGTGGTCTCGATGGGACTGTTCGTACGCTGTCTTGCGTTCGCCTTGTGCTTCCTCAGTATTGCTTGCTGCTGTGGCCCGGTTCTGATACGACGTTACGAGACGGTCTCGCAGGGTCCTTGCTCTGGCGGGACGGTGGCGTTGATATGGAAGCTTGGGAACGTATCCATAAAGTAGTTCAAATGGAGAAAAACAACTTCTGACGCTATAGCTTGTGCTGATGACAAAGGTGGCTTCTTCAGGTTTGCTGTTCTAGTAGGTCGGGTCTGCTAGACACAGCTTACGAAGAATGAAGACTAAAGTCCCATTGCTTCTCTCCACAAGACCATTGCTGACTGCACGGTATGCAACCGAGTAGTGAATCTCAGTGCCGTGCATATGCATGAAATGCTTAAACTGGTGAGATTCAAAGGCTGCGCTATAGTCACACATGCAGTCATTAGGACAACCAAAGCGAAAGAACACAGGCTGTAAATGTGCGATAACTTCTTTAGCTGATGTTCAAATCACAGCAGCTGGGACAATGAAACGCGTAGCAAAATCAATGACATCCGAAATGTACTTTTTTTCATATGCAGCCGGCGTTGTGGTGTGATCAAGGGCAATTAAGGCAAAAGGAACATCTGGCGCTGGCATGAGACCCACTTTGCTAACACTTTTAGACACTGAGCGGTTGCTGCTTTGGCATATCTGGCATGCTGTGACGTAGTGAGTCACCGAAGGCACAAGTTCTGGTCACCAGTATCGTTTTCTCACTTTTGTCAGTGTTCGGGTTATATCCATGTGGCATCCATCATCATGAACGATGTCCAGGACAGCCTGGCGCACCTTTGCTGGCACTACAATTGTTTCAGCTCCTGATGTCGCATCGTTGTGGTACAGGATGTCATAAATTACGGCAATGTTGTGATCCAGCGATTCTGAAGATAACAGAGAGCGACAAAGATCTTGGTACTCCTTGTATTCTGCTTGGATAGCTGCAAGTGACTGTGTCTGATGGAAGACTGTTGCGGATAATCCTGACAGCATGTCAGCAACCACGTTTTGATGGCCTGGATGGTGCTGCACTGTGAAGTCGAACTCTGTAAGATCTATCAACATGGTAGTAAGACGGCGCGACGGCTTGATGTTGGCTGTCAAGCATGCAACAGTCCAGTTGTCAGTCAAGAGGCGAAATTTCCTGCCAAGCAAGTAGTGTCGAAACTTGGTAGTAACTGCCCAGTGGACAATAATACATTCACAAATGTTGCTGTGCAACTTTTTCTCTGAGGAAGTGAGTGCACGACTCGCATACCCGATGATAGTTTCTTTGCCACACTGTTTCTGGGAGAGCACAGCACCACTTTCTGTTCATGAGGCATCTGTTGTGACTGTATTTTGGACGTCTGGGTCGAAATGGCCCAGTACAGGTGCATCTGTTAATGATTTGCGTATTTGCTGAAAAGCTTCATTGCATTCACTGGTCCAGGCAAGCTCCTCAGATCGATTGAGACTCTCCAATGGTGCTGCCATCCGAGAGAAATTCTTCACAGCGTGGCGATAGAAGTTGGCTGTCTGGAGCCATGACAAAACTGCTTTGCTGTTTGCAGGCTGTGGGATTTTCATGATGGATTCCACTTTGGCAGGATCTGGCTGCTTGCCGTTTTTGCTCAAAATAAATTCAAGAAACTTGATAGACTTCAAAGCAAAGTTGCACGTGTGAAGGGAAACCATGAATGCACTGGCGCATAGTGCACCAAGAATTTCGTCAAGAAGCCTAGCAAACTCATCAAACGTTGGGGCAAAAACCAGAACATCATCCAAGTACACCCGCACAGTGCACTTTGGGCAATGGGGCGGCAAGTTGGCAAAAATAAACTGCATGACCTGCTGGAAACTGACAGGTGCGTTCTTTAGACCAAATGGCATGCGATTCCACAAAAAGGTCTCATTGTGGGTAACAAAAGCAGTTATTGCTTGGTCTTTTTCACGAACGCGAATTCGCCAATAAGCAAACTTTATGTCAAGGCAGGCGAAGTACTCTGGACCAGCAATATCATCCATGATACTATCCGCATGTGGAAGTGGCTGCACGACACTCAGTCATCTTGTTTAGGAGCCCATAGCTAACACAAAGGAACTTCTTGCTACTTCGGCTGACAACTGCGGGGGAAGCCCAATGTCCTAAGGCTCGAAGAATGCTGCCTTGCTGGAGAAGTGTGCTTGTTTGGGCCTCAAGAAAACGGTGGTCTGCAGCAGAGTAACGGTTAGGGGATAGACTGTATGGCACCGCGTCGGGAAGGAGGTCGATTGAGTGTTCTACACCTTCATACAGACCTAAGTCACCCTCGTGACGAGCGAACACTTCAGCATGTTTCGACAGAATGCTCTCAATTTTCCGCTGTTAATGTGCTGGCATGTGGCTACCAATCAGAGCGGCGGGCAAGGATGGGTCAATACAAACCTCAATTGTTGGAGAAGACGCCTTCTTGCATTCAGAAGATGGGCTGTTAGTGTTTGAAACATCATCTTGGCAATATAGTGCTAGCGATGTGGCTTCGTCTGGGCCTGGGAGTGGCGTTCGCTGGAGGCCTCCTGAGCTGTGGTGTCCGATACATGGTAATTGAACATACATGTTCAATTACCATGTATCGATACATGTTATGCTCCAGGAGCCCTGGATCATAACAACATTTAGAATCCTGGGCAACAGTCGTTCATGGCACTGCACAGTTGTTCCCGTGGTGGAATGACGAATTTTAGTTCGCATGGGTGGCTGGAACACCAACTGCGCGGGACTTGCAGAAAACCAATCTTCACCCAGTGTAAGTGGCACGACATTTTTATTGAGGGCGGTGGCTTTGACCAAACCAGTGATGGGTCCCACAGAAATATTTAGGCAGATGGCACCAGCTAGAGCCACTGTCGTTCCTCTGACGACAACTAGAGGGGTCTTGTCCAGGGAAGAAGGGGCAAACAGCTGATCAGGTGACGAGAAATAAGTGCCATTTTAGGTCCACTGTCGCGAAATGCGTCCAGTTGGCGTATTCCAGCAATTGTGGCGTTGATAAGGGTGCACTGGACCAGCAATCTATCAAAAGTCTCGGAAAGGGTGCTGTATAGAACTGGCGAAGGATGTGTTGCAGATGGTGGGGTAGTAGCTCTAGATGGGCACTTGGACGCAAGATGTCTCTTTTGGTGGCACTGGAAGCACGCGGTTTCGACCAAGTTCTGGCAAGGACACTATGCAGGAGCACCATGCCTCGTGGAGATGTTGAGGTATCGAGCTTTTTGTAATCTACTGGTAAAGCCAAAATTCGCCGTGGCGCTCTTGTTTTTTCTGATACTAACTCAACATTCGTGCGCTCTTCACTGTGGCGGGGCGCCTATGGGCTTGGTGTTGATAACTTGGCGCTTAAATGCACTGGTTGTGGAAGTAGAGGAGACGATTGTTTGGTCAAATTGCGTTACGATGTCCATATACGCGGCGGCGGTTTCTAGTCATTGTGCTGCAGTAGTAGCGGCTAGGTTTACGTGGGCAATGTCCTGAAGGGCGTACTCAATGTGCTGAGTGTCGGTGAGAGTGACTGGGCCTCCTAAAATGAGCTTTATCGCGAGCGAATAGTTGACATGGTTCTCTCTGTGCCCTTGCACACGACAAGTAACAGCTTGTTGCCATTGTAGCAAAGTTTGTTTGGCGCTGAATTGGTCTAAGAAAGCTTGCCTGAAGGCTTCCCAGGTGGGGCACTGACGGCCAATGAATGTTTTCTAGTCCGCGGCTGCTCCACAGCGCTTTCCCAGAGCAACAGCAGGTAGGATTGAAGGCTCCCACGAAGCTAGGTTCCGGATTTATTCCAACTCTTCAATCCAGTGGAACGCTGAAATGCTGCCGCCTCCACTCTAAGTAAGACGCGATGCGGACAGGTCTGGAAGAGTAATGACTTGGACTGGGGCTGTAGCACGTTATGACACAACAATAAGCCGTTGAAGTAACCCTGGCAGCAACTTGTTACTTTGGGCTGTATCGAAAGTAGGTGGCGACGTAGGAATTTTAGGCGGTATTGTCAAGGAGGCGATTGATAACTTCTCCCTATAGCCCAGTGGCATCCAGGTTTCGGCGAGTTGAGTCTTCACGAAGAAATTCCGCTGTAAAGCCGGCGAGGTCCTCAGGCGTGACCTCGTTCCAATTCACGAGCGGCATGGCGTTCACAACTAAGTAGTAGAAGAGTCAGGAGAGACGAAAGGGCCGGCAGGTCAAACCTTTTGGATTCTGCAGGCGAGTTATTTCATCGGGCGGGCGGTTGGGTGTCAGCACGACTGTTGGCGAAACAAATGGCAGCGCGAAATAGCTCGGACGAAGCGGTCGAGAGGCGTTGCGGGTGGCGGACACCACAAAAAGGACGGGGCGCTGTGCGGCCAGTCTGGCGTTTCACTTCATGAGGCGGGCAAGAGGCGATGTTTCAGGCATGGTTCAGGGTCGACTGCGCCAGTTGTGAGGGCTGGGTGGGCTAGGTATCAAGGCTGAGGTGTGGTAAAACGAGAGGAACGCGCTTTATTCGAACATACTGAAAACGTGCCACCCGCGTCGAAGGCGAGAGCGAGATTAACGAATCCCAGCTTTCGCTTGGGCCTGCACTACGTTTGAGCTGCCATAATGGTGCCACAGGTGCGCTAGTGATTAACTTTCACAAATGGCCAAATTCTGTCATTAAACAAATGTAACCACTTATCGCAAATCCATGCAGCATTTGACAGCGGCACAGAAAAGCAGCACGCCAGGTCCTGGTACTGACACGTAAGCCTCATCCTCATCAGAAAAAGCATCATTTGCTGAAACTGTGTTAATGAATGCCCGGTAGAGTGTGAAATACGTTTTTTCACAAAATCAAACAATGTCATTAACATAAGAAATGACGGCAGGCCTGTATAAAAGGCAACTTTTCGTCGTTGCCGTGCAGAGAGTCTGCAGAGAAGCTTGCCGATGAGGCTGTTGCTGTTGCCTTCGACAGCTGTTGTTTGAGAAACACAACCTTACACTCCATTTCTTCACTATGTGGCCCACAGGGGTTCGTCTGTCAGGAAACTGAGAAGTAATAAAAAATTAAAGTTACCTTTAGGTCTTGAACACTTGAAATGGGCTGTTTGTGTCATAGCACCATTTAAAACAACGAAGATACTCTCACAAATGTAGTGGTGGTTTGCATGGAGGCAACCATTTACAGAGATTTACCATCCAGATTATTTCGCTTCTCTCTTGTGCCATGCGCCGAGTGAGCTGCTGGGGGATTTTCGGTTGTGTCAGCTGATGCAGGAGACATCCCATCGTCATGAGTAGATCAATGTCTCTGACCTTTCAATGCATCAAATGTCATCAGTTCTTTTCCTAAGTTGCAAAGCGGGCAACATTGAGTGAGAAAAACTAGCGAGATGCCGTACCAGCAGACGTCAACTTGCGTTGTGAACGCTGTTTCCGGTGACAGTAGCGGGACTCGCTCGGTGAGATAAGTGCATACCCCATGTGCAGTGAACGGAGCCCAGTCAGGTTTGCAGTCGTCAAAAAGTTTGGACGAGTGACCTGAAAGTATAAACGCATGTGAGAGGGTGGATTCCGGGTAAATAAAAGGGAGCCAGGCGTGCTAGACACGCAGTGGTCCCGCGACGTCACGATGGAGCACTGATACGTTTCGCCTGGTACTTAGGCTAAACAAAACCACCAACAAAAATTCCGTAAGCCAAGCATGGTTTGCGTACCTGAATGGACGTGGCGAGAACACACGTGGTACTTTTCGAGGTTTTTCTGTAGGCTGCATCTGCTTTTGCGCCGAGCCGTTCACACCGGCGCCGCTATATGACAGCTCTTTCGTCTTATCGCACTCATTCAGGCGCACTTTAGGTATTTTGTAGAATCTGCAGTCATCCTTTTTGGTCAAAAACTTCTTAGCCTTCCTTCGGGTGTAGCTATTGCAGCCAAAAACCACACAGTGCATCTTTGCGCCAGAACTACCAGCACCACTCGCAGCGAGAGCTGTTGCGTACGCTTCGCGGGTCGGCGGATCCACTAATGGCAGACTACCCACAGTGCACGGTTCCGCCCACACTTGTGGTCCAAGATAATGGCGCGCAGTTTTTTAAAACATTGGGGTTAAGGAACAATGAAGGCAAAATAGATTTTATATGGGTAGAAATAACGAGGAGGAGGCTAACGGATTGTTGGCTCAATGCGCGAGCGAAATTAAATCCTTCAACACATAGTGATAGTACTTAACTTTATGGCTAGGTGGCGTGAGACACCGCCCAATCTTGAAGCTCCTGTACCTTCGGAAGTACAGGGAATTTACCCGATCTGAAGGGCACAGCCGGGTACGTCCATCCCTCGACCATTGCCTTTCTCCACGGTGAAAGCCGCGTCAAAGCGGCGGGCGTCTGTTACGCGCCCGATATATCGGCCGCTATCAGCCAACGTTGCGGTAATATGGGCAAGATTTAGGGTTGCATCAATCCAACACCATACTGTTGCGACTCACGCGCAAGTTTGGTAGCTCTAGGGTGGGGATCTTGTATATTTTCTCTTAGCTGTTTTATCACGGCAATCAGTGCACTTACGCACCCGTTTGAAGTAAGCATTATGCGCGCGCCCAACGTGAGCGAAGGTATTTAGTTTAGTTTCATGTGGAATAGCAAATGTAAACGGGCTGCAGAAGAGAATTGGCTGTAGATCGCAAAGATAATTAAGAGAACATATGATGCGGTACGATGCGGGCTCGGTCGCCGTCCGGCCGTTCTGGTCACTTTCCCAACTCTCTCACTCACCTGCGTGACCCCCCTTCCTTTTTTTTTGTCTCTCTTAATAACAAACTCTTTCTTCTTCCCCCTCTTCCAGCTATTGGCCGCTCCTTCGTATGCTTTCGATGGCTTGCCTTTTACACACTTCTTAGTAAACAATTCCTCTAATAACGCGTTTTCCCACTTCGTATCATTTCTTTTGCTTCGTGCAATTGATTTGCTTAAATGGTAGCGTTCTGAGCGCTGCTGTTTCAAGCATTTTCATGCGAAGTAAATTGGCGGTCTCGCCTGCATGATACCAAAAAAACCTAATTCACGTAACTCTCGCGTCTCGTTCACTTGGAAAGGTCATATGACATCATTAACTTCAGATGCTTCTGATTTGCGTAACGACTAGCGGTGATAATATTGTATGTATACTCACTTTATATTAATATTGCGTGGCCCGTGTACTCAGATTTGGGTGCACGTTAAAGAACCCCAGGTGGTCAAAATTTCCGGAGTCCTCCACTACGGCGTCTCTCATAATCAAATGGTGGTTTTGGGACGTTAAACCCCACATATCAATTATTAATATTGCGTGCAAACCCACCTTCTTTGGTCAAAAATAATTCTGACGATACGTGGTCTGACGAATTGTTCCCGCCAGAGATTAAAACGTGATCAGCGTCATCAATCTGAAGGTGTACATACATTTTGAAGAAAAGACCACGTGGGTTAAATACACGAAAAAAAATGAAAATGACAAGGCCCCTCATGCAATCACCATGTCTTTTTCTTTGTCTCCCTCCAGCATCCTTGGCTTCCTGCGAAAGCTTTCTGCACCTAATGTGGTTTCGTGCTGCCCCCATGATCGAAGACAATGCAAGGTTTATTAATGTAAGCTGGTTTTACATGGCCTCCATGATCGGGTCATAGAGGAAACGCAAAGTGACCGTGTCAGGTGATGACGTCATCAAATGACACACGCTAATGACGACATCATTCCGCCACAAATTTTATCGATCTCATCCTCAAGTGATAATTTTTTGGATCATTCACGTTGATGATGCGCGACACCAATGGTTATACCAACTGCCCAAGCAGCCACACCACCAATGGTTAATTCCCGTGTTTGATGAGGGATCTATGGCTTTCACATTCAGAAAAAAACAGGACAAACGAAAGTAAATGCATTGATAACGGTGCACCACCATGTATGCCTCAGTTCATGCTACAAGCGATCATCCGCAAACAGGCTTGATAATCAGCTATAGGTTGTATTCACGTGACGTCAGCTTGGCGGGCACGGCAGCGAAAAGTGTGGCAGCAGAGGTGGCACCGGCGTGGCCACCATTCTGAATGCCTCCATACCGACGGCTGGCGGCATACCGGTGGTATATGCAGTCTGGCGGTTCCAACAACTGCTGTTACTGCGGGCACGTTGCTCTTGTTTTAATTTTATTTGGCTTTACAAGGTACGGGATGGACCTTTTGTGAAGCTTATGCAGCCATGAGCGACGCGTGCTCGGCTCGCATGAGCGTGTACGCTGAGATACAGCGAGACATGGACAAAGTGGCTCTCTGCAGTACACGTTCACTCAGTGATTCTGACAAGTGAAGAGGCTGCATTTAAAACCAAGCTTGTTTTAATGGCAGAACTCTGAGACATAAAACACTGTTTGGTGCATATACAACAAGTATTGTGACGCACGAACGACTCAAAGACAACAAATCGTTGGATGCTTGACTAGTGGGTTTGTTTACGAACCTTCGCTGAAAAGTCATGGTGGCTGAGTTGCTATTGATCGATACGAGGAGTTTAAGGTCCCAAAACCACCATATGATTATGAGAGACGCCGTAGTGGAGAGCTCCGGAAATTTCGACCACCTGGGCTTCTTTAACGTGCACCCAAATCTGAGCACACGGGCCTACAACATTTCCGCCTCCATCGAAAATGCAGCCGCCGCAGCCGTGATTTGATCCCGCGACCTGCGGGTCTGCAGCCGAGTACCTCAGCCACTAGACTACCACGACGGGGCGACTGAGTTGCTAGGCGTGCAAAGGTAAGCCAATCCGAAGTTATATTCTATCTGTAAGCGTCAATGTCGAGTTTACTCAATATTTGATACTAGTGCGATGTTTTATGAATCTAGTTGTAGCGGCAGGTTCAACAGCGCTTACGAACTTGCACGTCAGAACACCGTTGCATGTAAGAGCATTTAGTACGTATATATGCAGGCTGCCAGTGGACGACTGCATGTCTAAAGGCTGCCTAGCAGGTCTCGCGTTTTTCTTTAGCCAAGGATAATACTAGCTTGTAAATAATATAAATAAGCATGGAAGAAGTTGATTGCATACTCCAGATCATTCCCACGTCAGTGCAGCTTGTATACTTACAGCTAAGACGCAATGCTATGGCTATAAACACGTCCAAACACGTCCAAATTCCCAGATTGGTAATAAAGAAATTCAAAAATATTTTTCTCGCTGAAAATAAATGCCCATTTGATTAAACTTTGAGTGAGTAACGAATGAAGGATGCTACTAAATCTGCTATTGGGGATACTTTTAGAAAGACCGCCTCAATGTTTAATTCACGACCTAATATATGCAAAAATAAACATTTTTGAAATTTTGTCACCATCTGTACACTTTATTTCGCATATACACCTGAAAGTATTTTTGGGTATACAGTAAAACACGACTATCGCATTTTCCTTATGTTGTCTTTCTACGAAATAAAAATCCACAATATAGGCCAGATTCTCCGTATTCGACGCCACATAAAAAAGTGCCGCCATATCCACGATGTGAATGATGAGTGGGCGAAGTCCCGGAGGTAAACCTGGTAAACCATGAATATTCCGTATAGTTTTTCCACTCGATTTTATTACAAATGCTCCCCCTAACGTACATCGTCGCACTAAATCGAACGATTGCCTTTCACCAATGACACACGCCATATGTGACATCATTCCCATTTTATAACATCTCGCATCTTTCATCATCAGCTACAAGTACCGCCGTCAAGTTTATAACGTCTTGCATCTTTTCATCATCAGCCACAAGTACCGCGATCTAGTGAACACTGCAAGAACTAAACAAAAGGTGGCTACATGGATGGATGGATGGATTGATATGGCTGTACACTTAGATCGAGCGGTGGCTAACGCCACCGAGTTGTAATAGTTAATGAACCAAAAACTATTTTTACTTTTTTCCTTTAAACAGCGAGTTTTAGGGCTCCTACATTGCAGTGAAGTGCTTAATTTTCACTCGTGCCTTGACTTAAGCCACCAATCAGATAACCTCCTTCTAGTTAATTCTACACGCTTAAAGTCTATTTTGCGCTCCATCTCCCTAAACCCCAGTGTTCGGAAAAACACTGCGCCATCATCTTTAACTACAGTGCGAAGCTCTTTACAGAACATTATCAAGTGCTCGGCAGTTTCCTCTCCCTTTCCACACGCACTGCATACCGTGTGTACCCCTTCGTATTTGGCCCGATATGTCTTGGTTCGCAATACTCCCGTCCTGGCCTCAAACAGTAGAGATCTACCCCGGGTGTTATTATAGATCCTTTCCTTGGCAATGTCCTGCTAAAACGTTCGATAGATCTCTAAAGCGGACTTGTTAATCATGCCAATTCTCCACATATTGGTCTCAGCTTCCTTCACCTTCTTCTTGACTGATTATTCTTTTTGGTTTGGCCCCCTGCTGTTTTCTTAGTATTCACCAGTCAATTTCCTGGTGCACTTCCCCCAAGTGGTATCGACATTTTTCGTGTACAAGTAGCTGAAAACCCACCTAGCCCTACGCTCCTCCCCCATTTCTCTCAATCGCTTCTCAAACTTTATCTTGCTGCTAGCTTCACTGCCATCAAATGATATCCATCCCAAACCACCTTGTACTCACTGATTTGATGTATTCCCGTGAGCTGCTAAGGCAAGCCTACCTATTCCACGTTGCTTAATTTCTAATCTTGCTTGAACTTCTGATCTCATGCAGAAGACCACATTGCCAAACGTCGGACCAGGAACCATGGCCCCTTTCCATGTTCCTCTCACAACATCATACCTATTTTAATTCCACGGTGTCCTGTTTTTTGTCTGTGCTGCATTCCTGTTACCTTCAATCGTCACTTATATTTCGTGTTCCCTTAGGTACTCGGTCCTATTGCTTATCCATACGGCCAGATATTTGTATTCATCTGTTATCTCTAGCGTGACCTCCTGTAATCGAAGCTCACTACCTTCATTGTCCTTAAAAATCTTGACTGCTGATTATTCCTAACTGAATCTGAAATCTAACCTATCTCCCTCATTACCGCAGATGTTCATCAATCTATGCAAAATTTCCTTGTTGTCGACCATTAGCACTACATCATCTCCGTACATCAATACTGGTAGTGCCTGTTCAATGAGTTTTCCTTGTTTGGCGAAAGAGAGATGGAAGCCCAGTCCACAATCCTCCAATTTGGCCTCTAATCCGTGTAGGTACCTCACGAATAACAAGGGGGACAGAGGACACCCCTGCCTAAGCCCCCGTATTACCTCTGCAGACTTGGATACCTCTTTTTCCCACTTTATAACTACCTTACCTTTATAGACATACTTTAAAAGATTAGTGACTCCATCTTCCACACCGAGTGTTTCCAGTATTCCCCACAAGTTATCTTGAACCACGCTATCGTACGCTCCCTTGATATCCAAAAATGCTAGGCACAGGGTCCTGTGTTTCTTTTCTAGTATTCCGATGCACTGCGTCCGTGAGAACAGATTGTCTTCCACCCTCCTGTGTTTCCAAAACCCATTATGCAGTTCCCCCAGCACCCCCTCAATCTCTATCTGTGCCTGCAGTCTTTCCTTCATAATCTGCATCACCAGCCTGTAGAACACTGATGTTACTGTTATAGGACGGTATATAGATGTCAGCTTAGTCCCCCTTCCCTTCGTAGATCATGCTCATCCTGCAAAGTTTTATCTAGCGGGGACTTCACCATCGATTATTATTTTGCTCACTGTCTCTGTCAAAGTCTGCTTAGAATTCGGACCCAATGTATTTATCAGCATATTTGGAATGCCATCTGGGCCTGTATGTACTACTAGGAACGCTCTTCTCAGGCATTTCCCACTCTCGTTGTTAAAATGGAGCCATTGCGCCAAGTGATTCATCCTTGTCTATTGTGGTGCATAACGCACTTGTTTGTTGAAATTTTTCTGTCAACCTTGTTCTTATATATTCAATAGCTTCGTCCTCTTCTAGCCTATCACTTTGAGCCGTAGTTATAAACCTCTGCTCTAGGCTCGTCTCCTTTCTTAGGGAGTTTAGATGGTTCCACAATTTCGCAGCTGCCTTTCTATCCTTTTTATGTACTTCTGCCAGCCACTGAGCCCCTTCCTTCTAATCTTTTCATTGATCAGAAGGGATGCTTCCCTTCTACAGCTTAGAAAAATTTCCCATTTTCTTTCAACATCATCTCTCGGTTCACCCCGCTGCTTAGGATGTCTGTGTTCCCTAGAGGCTTCCTGACCTTTTGCTATGGCTCTCCTAACTTCCTCATCCCACCAACTCTTGGGTTTGTGTCTTCTTTTCCGGTGTGACTTGTCACGTGCCTTAGCAAGCTCTAGCTCAAACAGTCTTATTAGATTCGTGTATGTCCACACTGTTTTATTATCCTCAGTGATTACTTTCTCAATTTGTTTAGTAGCTAGTTATATTTGCCTTGCTGAATAAAAATTTTCCTGTAATTTCTCATCTTGTCTTCTTCCCACTTTCACTGCTCTTCCAAAACTTAGCTTGATACGCTTGTGATCACTACCCAGACTTCTGGAGCCATATTCATGTATGTACATTCCCCTCAGCCTATCATACATCCTATGTGACATCAGTGCGTAATCTACCGTCGACTGCAGCCTTCCAACCTCCCATGTTATTTGCTCTTCACACTTCTCGGTATTGTTGCAAATGATCAAATCATGCCTTTCACACATATCCATGGTCAACTAAGGTTACACGGCGGGCTTGTTGGTTATTCATGTTGTTCGAGGTATAGCGCATCCAGGACGGGACAGAAAAGAAAACACAGAACACATACACGGCGCTAACTTTCAACAATGCCTGAGTGACTCAGCTAAGTTAGACAGAGGCCTCAACGAAGTACTACAAGGGTCAAATGTTCTAAAAAGTTTTCGTTTTGTAGACGATTTTATTTTATTTGTTGACAGCTCAACCGAACAGTTTAGGAAGTGTGTTCCAGCATTCAAGTCACTGTACAAAGGAGCCTTGAACCCCTTGAAGTGTCCTTTGAAATGCCATGTGACAATGTGATTCGGTTTTTAGATGTCCTATTTGTTTTTAATGATGACCAAACATGCTGGTATTATCACCCTCGTGCTAATAAACCTATACTGCTATATAACTCGGCGCACTCTAAGCTCGTCAAGCGAGGGATTGTTAAGATGTGCCTTACTAACACCTTTAAGAAGTCCTGCCAGCATTGTTTGCCTTTAAGCTGGAGAAAGCAAACAAAACGTTTAGCTGACTCGGGGTACCCACAACACGTCTTGACATCTGTCACGGAAAGCCTTCTGAGGCAAATCCGCTCCGACGGAGCCGCGGAAACGCGTGATATGCCTGCAAGGAAAGGATTAGCTGTAATTCCATATATTCATGGTGTTTCACGTTGGTTGGTTGCGAAACTTTATTGAGGTCCTGCAAGGCGCGCGTCAGCGCGCAGCGGGCGACTCCCACGTCGGGACCGTTAGGCCAAGCCTATCGGCCGCTCCGCAGGCCTGCTGGACGGCCCAAAGTTGGTCGGCCAGGAGAGAGCTGCGTAGGGCCGCCTCCCACCTGACCGATGTAGTGTTGGGGTTAGTGTACATTGCTTTGCACTCCCAGAGCATGTGCGCCAGCGTGGATACATCCCCACATGCGGGGCAAGCGTCATTGGGAAACACGTCAGGATAAATAGCGTGAAGGGATCTCAGGTTAGGGTACGTGTCGGTCTGCAGTAGTCTGAGCGTAAGGGCCTGTGGCCTATTAAGATTTGGATGAGGGAGTGTTTCACATGACCTGAAAATATTAGCAGAACATTGCAACGTGCGAGTAGTTTTCTCGCCACCTATCAAGCTAAACAGTCTTTGCCGAAAGACGAAACCGGAGCGCCCGGAGAAAGGTCTGTGCGAAAAGAACCACAGTATTAGGTTTGTCGCGTGCATCACAGGAGTCATCTACCGGATCCCATTAACGTGTGATGCATGCTATATAGGCCAAACTGGTAGATGCATCAATGGTAGGCTGAATGAACACAAGAACAACGTGGCCAAGGCACTGCCTGAGGGTTTTCTTGCAATTCACTGCAAAAAAAGCGGGTGCGAACCCCTCTTTATTCGCACCAGCATAATCGGAAGAAGCACTAACCAAATGACAAGGCTCATCATAGAAGCAAAATTCATTGCTAAGTTTGGGGACGCGTGTATAAGCAAGCCATCGATATCATTATCATCGAAAGAATTGCATTATTTGAATGTCGCATGAGTTGCAGTAGATCAGTTTTCTGGTTCTAGCACGTGGTTGTGGCGCGCCATGTTTGGGTATAAGTATTGCTATTTCTCGGATTAAACGACATTGTTGAAAGTTACCACCGTGTATGTGTTCTGTGTTTTCTTCTCTGTCCCGTCCTGGATGCGCTATACCTCGAATACATGATCAATTTGCCTCTTGGGTTGGTATACCCATCTATACCTTCTATGTGTGCATTCATATCTCCTAGTATAATTATCTTGCACTCTCCCCCAAATTTCTAAATGTCCTTTGCTATACACTCTATCATTGCCTGTTTTTCCTTTCTGGCCTTTGCTCCGCCCACAAGTACACCCAGCCAAGGAGTGTCATTTGCCCTGCAACTTTCCCTTTTAGCCAGAAATATTCCTTGCACTCCTGCTTGATCCTTTGCCAGTCTGTGCTTTTATGAATGAATGATCCAATACCATGCCCTTTCAGCTACCTTCTATTCTCATACAATATTCCCACGCGTAGTCGAGATTGTTAGGAGGTTGTTCCATGTTCTTAAAATGTGTTTCTATAAAACCGTATACCATCGGCCTCTCCTCCCTTAGCTGTTCTTCTATCTTCCCACTTCAGCCTGTTCCTGCCACCCTGCATGTTAATATGCTCTATGTCTGAATTGGCTCGGCTCTCGTGGCTACGTCTATTTCTGCCCCGGACTCTACCTATCTTAGATACTGGTACCACTTTGGAATCGTATCTGCCCATACCACTTGTCAAAAAGTCTCTCTTGTTGTTTTCCTCGTTACTACCTATCCTGCACCCCGAAGGGCCCGCAGGCCCCCCAAAAAAAGCTACTGCGCTTCCTGCAAGTCGCCAACCCACCTCCTGACCTAGCCGCCCATCGCAGCAAATGCTGTCTCGCTGAAAACTACCCGCCTATGCACTTCTCTGTTTATTCCACCACCTCTAAGACTTTCTCTCGACTCATCTGCCATATCGCTTGGTTTGCGTTGACAACCACTCTTTACAGGTTGCCGTCACGCACTGCTACCTCCAGTATCGTGCATAATACTATCTGTACCTGAGGAGAACTGGCGTGCATGTCATCGACCCCTTTCGCCAGTGTCTTCGCTAGTCCTGCCGTATCTTCATTTAGAACATTGTTTAAACCACCTGCAATTATCACGAGGTTTCGTCTATCAGCTCTAGTTTTGAGTATTGCGCTCGCTTGCCTCATGACTGCTTCCAGCTTCCGTCCTGGGAACGTCCCTACTGCAATCCTCTTGTCAACTCTTACCCTTGTTACGAGCCGCGTCGGTGGCCGCAGCGGACCCAGTAGGTAGCATGGAGCTGGGTGGTGGTCGTCATTCCGCAGGCCACGGGGACGTTCAAAACTCCAGAGAGCTTAGGCAGAGGGACAGGCGTAGAGGAAAACTTAGCGAGACGTTTATTTGTTACATGTTGGACAGTAACGTCCGAACGACGACTCTTTTCGCGACTCTCTCCTGTTCCCTTCTGGCGGGCTGCTCCCGCTGCCTCGCCGTGCAGTTCCGAAGATAGGGGCGCAATGTCTCTTCGGGGAACCGACCACTCATGGAGAGCACAACACAAGTATTCCTTCACACACGTGGCAGATGCACGTGGCACACGCGCGGGGACTCGGAAGTGACCACGCAGGAAGAATTCACGGCATTCGCTCCTGTAGCACACAACCGGCCTTCCGCACATTCCAGAGGGGCCCGCCCGTAGCCACTGTCCCGCAGGTGAAGCGCACAGCCGAGCCAAAGACAGCCGGTGTAGGTGACAACCCGCCCCCCATAAAAGTATGTTCGAGATGACGGGAAGGCACGCTTGGGGACAGCCGGCCCAAGGACTTCGTTACTGCTTTGTAACACCCTCTCCTTGGTCACTTCTGCACATTGATTTCAATTCGAGTCTCCGGCGATTATCACATGCTGTGACTTCAGCTGGAGCATCCTGCACCTGTGACGCCGGCTTCTTTGTCGCCTCCCAGCCCCACCACTACTTCGGTGAAGCTGGGTCTTGCGACAATTGAACCGGCTGAACCTGTTTTTTTTTCAAACTTGCTTGCTCCTTCTTCTCCGCCGTTCTGGTTGCTGGTGCGCAACTGTTATTTCTGTCAGCCGCTCCTTTGTTCACCATCGCTAGTGCTTCCTAGCCGCACTTCAGCCTTTCTCCCATAGCCCTCGTTTTCTCTTGCTCTGTCGCCAACGCCGTCACCAGCTTGGTGATTCTCATCAGCAGTTCACTCTGGGCAACCATCATTTTCTCCAATGTTTCCTCGACCTCACATTGCCTACACTTGGCGTCAGCCTCCGCTCCATTCGCTTCTGCACTTGGGTCCACTTTCAAACCCACCCCGCCTCCTGAACACTTAACAGTCTCTTTAGCCATGTTATTCTGACACCAATTGTCCTTCTGACTTGTCTCACTCGTTAATTACAAAACACGATCCCTGCCCGACGAGAAAGAAAAAGTCTAACTCTGCTACAAAAATTTGCATGTTCTATGTACGTCCGTCTCTCCCACGGGGTGGCAAGAGAAAAAAAACGACAAAGAAACAAGCACACGCACGCACAAACTAGTAAATACTTGGTGACTGACCCCCGAAAAAGCCGTACAGTGTAATAAATGCTACAAAAATTTTAACTGCTGCCTTATTAATTATAAAGGCAAGCTCAAAACATGCAAAACCACTTATCTGCGCAGTTGATCGGGAGCGCTCAAAAAACACTTCCATCCACCGTGCCAGTCTGGACGGTACCACCATCTAGTGAACACTACAAGAACTAAACGAGAGGTAGCTACATACAGGGGACGCACAGCTTACGCCTTAAGGAGCTTCGCCCCTAAAAATAAATGAAAGCTTAAAAGCTCGTAAAACAAATTTTATACGGACCCGCAAAACCAAAACTTATGGTACTCGTTTTCCTGAGTGCAACGAAAAACTTACCAGTCTGGGCTTGAAATCACGGAATGGTGACGCGAAAAACTCCGTCGAACATTTATAATCAGTATTTTTTTTCATTTGCGGCAATTATGCCGTTTTAAGAAGACATGCTGCAAACAGTGGATGTGAATGCAATAGCGATTATGCGCCAGTGTAACGCCTGCTGTGATGAAAAGTGAAACCGAAAGTACAGACACGTAATGTTGTGTTGGTCAAGCTTGCAGTTCTGCGACCACTACTTTTCACTAGCTAACTTATTTTACCGGAGTTACAGAACTTTCGTGGTGCTTCTTAAGGAAGTACTTTTGACCGTGTACTGGTTGTTTTTTTTTCGACTTAAACCAAGTCGAGCTAAGCCAAGCCTTCGAAAACGAAACGACGCGCTTACACGTGATCGACAATTCACGCATGGTACTTCACGTGCTGCCGTAGCTGGACGGCTTCGATTTGTCATCATTTGCCAATTTTAGCGGTTTCAAGAAACAAATTTTGGCTCGCATGTTTGCGCGAATTTCGGACCCCTGTCGAGTAGCGCAAGAGCGACATGCTTCGACGGACGACACCGGTAGCAATGAATGCGACGAACCGCCATTATCGCCACCACCAGCAGCACGCACGAGTGATAGCGATTCTCGATAGAGCAGTAGGTCGATGGCATTTCGCGTGCCGCATCGATCGCATTCTCAAGCTCGCGTGCTTCTTCCAACGCGCCCGACGCGACAGGAATATACCCTGGAAACGTCATGCACATGTACAACTGCACTTGTTTCCCCGCAGAGGCAACAAAAGCAGCACCGACTTTCACGCTCTAGTTCTTTTAACTTGTAAGGTGCATAGAAACAAACAACAATGAACAATACCATACATATTCAAAGTTTACGCCCTTATTCTGGTGCGCTTTAAGTAACCACAGCAAAGTTATTAGGACTTGATATTTGTGCTTCATGGCTCTTTTGCTAGGGCGATATACTTCTGTATTGGTTACTTTTAAATGCAATTCAAAAATATAAATCCTACGCAGCTCGCAAAACGTATGCCATCACCTGTCACCGTAATTCGGTCTCTTTTCCTTTCCACCGGAATCTGATCACCCGTTCTGGCCAGTTGTAGGTCCCTTTAAGTAAAGTGCCTACCATTGTCTTAACCTAATTCAAGAAGAATGCATTTTTTGACAACGTGTTTTGCGACCTTTGGCTCAGAGCTTTCCGCAAAATTTCATATGAGTCTTGCGGTACTGGAAAGCCTTTGTCGCAAAAAATGTTTTGGGGAAACACTTTCGGCTTTAGGTAGACAGTTCTGATTTTTTTCAAGTAAATCGTAGATGGTCGAGAACCAAGGTTGAGGCAGTTGGTGTGGAACGACCTTAATATATATAAATGAATAATATATATATATATATATATATATATATATATATATATATATATATATATATATATATATATATATATAGCTCCTTTTTCCGCGTTTTGACCTAATAATAATGAAATCTAACACACAATAATGACAGGAATGTATAGGGGAGGTTACGAGACCAAATTGTAAGGTAAATGTGAGGAAACAAAAGTGTGTTAAAAGATACCTTGCCGTGGTTTTTGCCCACCGCAAGTTATCTTTTCACCTTCACCTTACAATTCGGTCTAATTATCACCCTAAGCTTTCCTTGGTATTATTGTCTGTTAGATTTCACATATATATATATTGTCACGTGATTACAGAACGACCACACCGTCTGTTCACAGGAGCAGCACCGGACGTCGAGCCGAACCGAACGTCAGAGCACGAGCACCCCAACAGTCCTCTTCTTTTTTCACACCATGGCACATACTCGCATTGGCATGGCTAAACCTCTAAACTTCGTTCTATGGCTGTATCATTACCCTCCCTTCGAAAAAAAAAGTACCACCCCGATGACCAATGCTTATTAAAAGTTAAAGTAATCGCATACACGCACAAAGACGCATGATGAAGCAGTGTCAGGTGGCTCGGGGGTAGTGTGGCTTCATCCGTGACACATGAACAATGTCGGCCTGCTGGGAACATCGAGATCGCCGAGCTGTGTCTTCAAGCAGAATTTCGTAGTTGACATCTGTGATGCACCGTAGTACTCTATAAGGACCGAAGTAGCGATGAAGTAACTTTTCCGAGCAGCCCCTTTGGCGAACGGGGATCCACAGCCACACCAGATCACCGGGTTGGTAAACAACATGGCGATGACGGGAGTTGTACCTCTGCGAGTCGATGCGTTGTTGTTTTCGGATCCGCTCGAGTGCAAGCTGGCGGGCCACGTTGGCGAGCCGGATAAAGTCGTTCGCATCAGTAGGAATATCGCTCATGTCAGGTAAGAGCATGGCATCCAGCATCGTAATTGCTTCTCGACCGTGAAGCAACCGGAAGGGAGTGAAACCCGTAGTCTCTTGAACCGCAGTGTTGTAAGCGAACGTTACGTATGGCCACGGCCGGACTCGAGAGCGAGCGGCGCGCGCGCTTTCATACGGCCTCCGCAGCGGCGGCGATAACAAAGGGGAGGAGTCTCGACGTACAGTTCCGCCGGTCTCCGCACGGGGGCTACGCGAGCCAACCCTTGCCTGGCACTTGCGCTGCTTGCGCGCTTGCATTTGCAGGCTGCTTTCGACGCACGTGCGGGCTGTTTTCGCAGTGTTTGTGCTTCTGTGATTTAACCGCAATCACATCGTCTTACTTTTTTTCGGTCTGAGAGAGGCTGAAGGCGTGAGTTTTTAGAAATTCATCGCAGTGCGCTGCATGTTGTTCAACATGGTAAAGTGAACTCAGTGTATATGCTTCGACCGGTGCTGTGATGGTGTACTGTTGTGTCCCGTACAGCAAATCGCGTGCCGGGAAAACGCCGGGGGTTTCGTTCCACCAGTTCCCTGTGGATCAAGAACTGTGCTCAAAATGGCAGCGGAACATTTCAAGGCAGAACCTCGTAATAAACGACAGGTCGCCGTCGACTGTCGTATGCAGCAGGCACTTCCGTCAGATCGATTACGCCCCTGACTGCAGGATAAGAAAGCTGCTTCCCGGAGCCGTGCCAACTGTCTTTGAAGATTATCCTGCATACTTGGCGCCAAGTGCGAAGAAGCCCCGGAAAGAACCAGTCGTAAGACAATCTTTGCCCCCTCGCAAACCAACTAAGCGGAAGGCAGAGCCAGAGGAACTACCTGCGGGTTTGGATGCTCCGGAGAGTTTCGACAAGCCGTCTGCAAATGTTTCCACCCAGACCACTAACAATGATGCGCAGCGAGCAAGTCGGTACCTTTCTATGGTTGGAAGACTGCGTTCTCAAGTCGCCTATCACCGTTCTCAAAGTCAGAAGTCTCTGTATCTGCTGAGAGCTGAACAAAAGGCAAGCCAGACGTACCGTGCAAACAGGCACTTGGCTGCACTTGAGGAAATTGTGGCAGACGCTGAGCGAGGGGAAAAAAGGCCGTTTTCCTTCTACATCAGATCGGAAGGTACGGGAAAAAGCATGACAGTTACCCTGAAGAGTTCATTCGAGAGTGCGTAATATGGCGTTTCATTTCGCCGAAAGGATATGACTACGCTCGCACGTCGGGCCTTTTAACCTTGCCTGCAAAGTGTACTCTACAGAGGTACATGGGTCCATCTCCAACGACATCCGGAATGAGCGCCGCGACGAAGGAGAGGCTCGTTTTCGAGGCGTCGATGCTGAGCAGCAAGCAGCATATGGCCTCCTTGATAATCGATGAAGCAAGCATCAGACCCAAGTGCATCTATGACAGGAAGGCCGACGCTGTGTTTGGCCTTAAAGACAAGCCCGGCGGTGATACGCCCAGCAGCTCGAAGGAAGTGCTCGCGAACAGAGTTTTGTGCTTTGTATTGCAAGGCCTGTCAAGCAAGTACAAAATTCCCTGTTCGTATTACTTCACAAAACAGCTGAGCGGCAGGGACCTGTTCACGTGGACAAAAGAGGTGATCGCTGCGGTGGAATTGTGTGGCTTCGTTGTGACCCGCATTGTGACTGACAATTACTCAGCCAACGTCACCTTGTTTAAACACTTGGGGAGTGGCTCTCTGCAAACAGTCGTGAGGCACCCACACGATGACAGCCGCATCATTCTGCTCAGCTTCGATCCTTGCCACGTCCTGAAGAATGTGCGCAACCAGTTCCTGGAGCGACAGCTTACGGATGGCTCAGGTGTGATTAGTGGCACCTTCGTACAACAGCTGTACGAGCACCAGAAGAATATGACAACCAAGCTTGCCAGGAATTTGACGAGGAAGCACGTCTACCCTACAAACCTGGAGAAGATGAATGTACTTCATGCGGTTCAGATCTTCTCCCCACAGGTTTGTGCAGCACTGGAACACCTCGAAGAAAACTCCCGCAACGACCCTGCACTCTCCGCATTTAGGTGAGCAAGTTCCACCGTGCACTTCATGAGGACAATGAAAGATTGGTTTGATATGCACGACACCTCTCTCGGGGGAACGGGGCAGAAGGCCCCCATTGCAGACGTGGACGATGGCCGGCTAATGTGGCTAGAAAATGACTTCACGTGCTATGTAAAGAAAGTACAAGCAAGCTCAGTCGCCTCTGGGAAGGGCGCTTTCACCGACGAAACGTTTGAGGCCCTGCTTTTCACTACAAAGTCAACAGTGGAAACAACTCGATACCTCCTAACCCAAGGCATCAACTACGTGCTAACAAGGAAGCTAAACAGCGACCCCATAGAAGCAGTATTCGGCAGAGTCAGGTACATGTGCGGTGGAAACGACATGCTCGACGCCAGGGCTGTGACGGCTGCTTTGGACCAAATTGTAAAATCCAAGTTCGCAAGGCCACCTGAAGTCGTGACGTGCGACACTGATGTTGACAAGTTGGTCAGTAGCCTGTCGGTGACGTTCTCTGACGACCTGAAAGAGCTTAGGGAATGTACTTCCGCTCCCCCACTGTCTGTGACATGCTCTGGTTTGGCCTACGCCGGCGGTTACATCGCGAAACTGATCACGGACTTCGGGTGCGAATCTTGCGCCATGCTCCTCACTTCAAGCGACAAAGATCAGCCACTGCACGCGCTTTTGAGAGGCCAGGACAGAAGCGGCCTTGCCTACCCGAGGCCAGAGTTCCTTGCACTTTTAAACGGGATCGTCACATTCTTCGAGAAAATAGCAAAACACCTGCCACGCACGCATGTTCTCGAAGTTCTACAGCTGCTCGTAGGACCGCATCTTGAGGACGTACCTCTGCTGAACTGCCCCGAAAGTGTTGACAATAGTCACGGAAGACGGTCAGCAAGTTTGATTGCTGACAAATTCTTCAGGATCCTTTTAGTGAATCACTCCACTCGAGTCACCGACGACAATGAAAAGCACATGAACTATACACATAAGCCGTCGAGGAAGCACTTCCGACTGTGAAGTTTCTCCAGCTCGAACAACGTTTCTTTTGTGCAAGACTGTTCTGTCACGCCGAAGATGATTTTTCTGGTGCTCTAACTTGTTTCCATATAGTAAAACTAATAAACTCGTTTCCAGGTTGCCTGGTGCCTTTCAGTTCACAGATTATCCCCGATGCTTTTTCTTCGGCATGCGTTTTTAAAGATTTCTAACTAACGTTCTGCAAGTTTTAAGTCGTAACCTATGACAATTAGAGTACGCCGCTAAGTATTTCAACCTGCATATGAAACCGAAACATTGAAACTAGCCAAGGCGAATCAATCACGCTGCGCTGAGAGCAAAATCTTGCAGCAACTCTGTTTGTTGCACCCGATGGCGGGCGCCCACGATAGCGGAGTACTTAGGATTTCAGTTCAGAAAAGGGGGAGGGGGGGCAGGGAGGGCAGCGTGAAAGACCAAAAAAGTACACAAAAATTAAACCACACAACAGAAAAAAGCCAAAGCTTGTAATTTATTCACGATACACTAAAAATTTAGGGCGATTCCACGTTCTGTCAAATTTTGTAATTATTTCATTAATTTCTTCAGAAAAATTGCAAAATGGCTCATCGTCGCATTGAGAACATACATCCAAGTCGCGTATGGCTGGTCACGGCCGGGCTAGAGAGAAAGCGGCGCGCGCTGTAGCGCGCGCGGCGCCGCTCTCTAGCCCGGCCATGGGCTGGTGCGTAGCGTGCGACCCAAATAATCAGCCGAAGATCAGAAACCATTATTCGGAGATGGGCACGCAGTCTTCGTTTGGTTCTTCCTACCCGGCCACCTTTAACCCCCCTTCTGCGTACGCCAGTAGCGGTGATTGTAGTGAAAAATAAAAAAAAGAAGAGCAGAGGCCGCGCATAGCTCACCCGCGCGCGGAGTGGTAGACGAGCGCGTCCGCTGGATGGATGGATAGATGGATGTGGCCGTACCCTTTAGATCGGGCGGCGGCTAACGCCACCTAGCCGTAATACTTAGTGAACTAACCATTACATTTATCTCTTTTTTTCCTTTAAATAATGAAGTTCAGGATTCGTACTTCGCAGTGAAGGGTTTAATTTTCACTCGTGCCTTGACTTTAGCCACCAATCAGATAACCTCCTTCTAGTTAAGTCTACCCGCTTAAAGTCTATTTTGCCCTCGCTGTCCCTAAATCCCAGTGCTTTGAAAAACTCTGCGCCATCATCCTGAACTATAGGGTGAAGCCCTTTACAGAACATTATCAAGTGTTCGGCAGTTTCTTCTTCCTCTCCACACGCACTGCATACTGTGTCGACCCCTTCGTATTTGGCCCGATATGTCTTGGTTCGCAGTACTCCCGTCCTGGCCTCAAACAGTAGAGAACTACCCCGAGTATTATCATAGATCCTTTCCTTGGCAATTTCCTGCTTAAAAGATCGATAGATCTCTAGGGCGGACTTCTTAATCATGCCCATTCTCCACATGTCAGTCTCCGTTTCCTTCACTTTTTTCTTAACCGATAGTTCCTTTTGGTTTGGCCACCTGCTGTTTTCTAAGTATTTACCAGTCAACTTCCTGGTTCGCTTCCTCCATTTTGTATCGACATTCTTCATGTACAAGTAGCTGAAAACCTTCCTAGCCCAACGCTCTTCCCCCATTTCTCTCAATCGCTTCTCAAATTTTATCTTGCTGCTAGCTTCCCTGCCCTCAAATGATGTCCATCTCATATCACCTTGTACTCCCTGATTTGGTGTATTCCCGTGAGCTCCTAAAGCAAGCCTACCTATTCCACGTTGCTTAATTTCTAATCTTGCTTGAACTTCTGATCTCATGCACAAGACCGCATTGCTGAACGTCAGCCCAGGAACCATGACCCCTTTCCATATTCCTCTCACAACATCATACCTATTGTAATTCCATAGTGCCATATTTTTCATGACTGCTGCATTCCTGTTACCTTTAGTCGTCACGTATATTTCCTGTTCCCTTAGGTACTCGGTCCCATTGCTTATCCATACGTTCAGATATTTGTATTTATCTGTTATCTCTAGCGTGACCTCCTGTATTCTAAGCTCACTATCTTGATTATCATTAAAAATCATGACTGCTGATTTTTCCTTACTGAATCTGAAATCTAATCTATCTCCCTCATTCCCGCAGATGTCCATCAATTTCTGCAAATCTTCCTTGTTGTTGGCCATTAGCACTATATCATCTGCGTACATTAATGCTGGTAGTGCCTGATCAATAAGTTTTCCTTGTTTGACTAAAGAGAGGTTGAAGCCCAGTCCACTTCCCTCTAATTTTGCCTCTAATCCTTGTAGGTACATCATGAATAATAAAGGTGACAGGGGGCACCCCTGCCTAAGCCCCCGTTTTACCTCTGCAGGATGGGATACTTGTTTTTCCCACTTTATAACTACCTTGTTACCTTTATAGACACCCTTTAAAAGATTAGTGACATGTTCCACGCCTAGTGTGTCCAGTATTCCCCACAATTCCTCTTGGACCACGCTATCGTACGCTCCCTTGATATTGCCACGTTCCCTTTCCCAAGTTTTTGTTATCGTCCCAAAACACCACACGATTCTCAGCGCAAACCGCGCCTGCAGTTTTCTAGAGGGTTCCGGACTGTAGTAGATCATCTCGATAAGATCACGCCCACTGTGCGAATGGTACAGATTGTTCTGGAACGCACGCCGCCGCAAGCGATAGCACTAGAACATTCGACGGCGGGAGTATAAATGCCGACGCGCTTCGCCGCTTGTCAGTTGTTGATCGAAGGCCGACGCTCCGTTCGCCGCTATCAGTCCGAGACTGCTATCTGTGCGAAACTGCTGCTGTAACTGGACTTTCAGTTTACCGGGCACAGGTTCGCCCAAATAAACAGTAAAATCCTAACACGAAGTCTCCTGTCTTCGGCCACGTCACGACCCCGTGGCATCTGGTGGAGGTGCTGCTTCGTTCATGTACCGCACGCCCCCGTCAAGCCGTGAACCCAGCCCACGTCGCGGAGAAGACGCCGACGCCAACCAGGAGCAGCGAACAAGCCGCCGACAGCAAGGGCTACCACCGGAGTACGGGATTCTAGAAGACAAGGCGCGGAAGACCAAAGTCATGACCGCGACTGCAGCGACAATGACAACCGCCGCATCTCTGCCCACGATGGTCATGCATCAACCCAGGGAACCACCAATTTTCCATGGGTCATCGTTCGAAGACCCGGAGTCCTGGTTAGAAACATACGACCGTGTGGCCGCCCTCAACCACTGGGACAACGAAGAAAAGCTCCGGCGTGTGTACTTCTACCTGGAAGACACCGCAAGGACCTGGCTAGAGAATCGTGAGTCCACGCTTCGAACGTGGGATGTCTTCTGCGGCGCATTTCTTCAAACGTTCGCAAGCGTCGCTCGCAAAGAGAGGGCCGCTGCTCTACTCGAGACCCGGGTTCAGCTACCAAACGAAAAGGTTGGAATTTTCACAGAGGAGATGACCCGCCTATTCCGTCACGCTGACCCAGACATGCCTGAGGAAAAGAAAGTTCGTTTCCTCATGCGAGGGGTCAAACAGGAGCTCTTCGCGGGGCTGATGAGAAACCCACCAAAAACCGTCCAAGAATTCGTAGCCGAAGCGACCACTATTGAAAAGACCCTGGACATGCGCACCAGACAGTATAATCGTCGCCTGACTGCAGACTGCGCTGCTGCTCAAGTCAGTAACTACGGAGACCTGCGTGAAACGATCCGAGCGATCGTGCGGGAAGAGCTGCGCAAGCTGTTGCCTTCGGCGCAGCCTCAAGTGGATTCGATCGCCGACATTGTGCGAGAAGAAGTTCGGCAATCGCTTCAAATTCCCCACGCACCGCTGCCCGAGCCGGAAGCTATGAGCTACGCCGCTGCACTGCGCCACAACGCTCCTCCCCGTCCACGCCAAAACGCTGCCCCATCGCACTTCCGTCGACAGACGCCACCGCCGCCACCACCCCCACCGACGTCATACCGTTCGCCAGCGGCCCAGCGCAGTGCACCGAGGAAGACTGACATCTGGCGCACCCCTGACCATCGCCCGCTCTGCTACCACTGCGGCGAGGCCGGACACACATACCGCCGTTGCCAGTACCGACAGATGGGACTGCGTGGCTTCGCCGTCAACGCACCGCGTCCACAGCCAGGAGAACGACCACGTGACATCGCCGACTACCTGACAGGAACTCGGTGGACACCACGAAGCCCTTCGCGTTCGCCGTCGCCCAGCCGCCGCACGTCACCGCACCACCGACAGTACTCTGGCCCAACGCGGGGCCGGTCTCCTAGCCCGTATCCGGGAAACTAAGGGCAGCAACCGGTGGAGGTGCGGTTGCTGTGCGACGAACTACCGAAGATCCTCCGACGACGACGACGCCGCGACGGAGCTTTCCGAACACAACGCCAAACAGGCAAAGCCCTGACGGCGAAAGCTCACTTACCGAAGGTGGCCTGACGACGCAACAGGGACGCAGCGGAACAAGCCGACGCAGCCGTGACCCGACGCCACGCCCTAACTGTAATGCGAGACGGCGAATGAGCGACCTCGACGTTCTTATCGACGGCCACAGTGTGACCGCTCTCGTCGATACTGGAGCCGACTATTCTGTCATCAGTGGGTCGTTCGCCGCGAAGTTAAAGAAAGTTAGGACAGCTTGGAAAGGCCCTGAAATCCGCACTGCCGGAGGTCATCTCGTAACGCCTGCAGGAATCTGCACAGCGAGAGTCACCATTAACGGCCGTATTTATCCTACAGACTTCGTAGTCCTACAGCGTTGCTCGAGAGATGTTATCCTTGGCATGGACTTCTTATGCCTCCATGGTGCTGTCATCAACCTAAAAACAAAGTCGATAACGTTATCCACAGAAGAAGCACTACCGCCGCGCACGCCGTCTGGACACCATGCCTTGAATGTGCTGGAAGAACAAGTCACCATTCCGCCTCGCTCAAGCGTCATTATTTCAGTCGGCGCTCCTGAATCACCTGACTTCGAAGGCGTCGTTGAAGGCAGTCAGCATCTGTTGGTCACCCGAAATATTTGCGTCGCAAGAGGAATTGCAGAGTTGCGGGGAGGCAAAGCAACGGTTATGCTCACAAATTTCAGCAATGAGTACAAACATGTGAACAAAGGAACAACGGTCGCATACATCGAAGAAATTGTCGAAGCCACCAGCGCTTTAACCCTCGCCGATTCTGCGGAACCTGCTCAGAGGAACCAAGCCCCTCCCATAGCTTTCGACGTCAATCCCAGACTTCCGAACGATAAGCAAGAACAGCTCAAGGCCCTGCTCCTGCAATACGAAGATTGCTTTTCGTCGTCATCGAAAATTCGGCAGACCCCAATCACGAAACATTGCATCATAACCGAAGAAAATGCCAGACCACTCCGTCAGAGTCCGTACAGGGTTTCGACGCGAGAACGTGAGGCCATCAAGAGACAAGTTGATGAAATGCTGCGGGATGATATTATCCAGCCGTCCAAGAGCCCATGGGCATCCCCCGTGGTGTTAGTGAAGAAAAAGGATGGGACCCTACGTTTCTGCGTCGATTATCGCCGCCTGAACAAAATCACAAGAAAGGACGTGTATCCTCTCCCACGAATAGACGACGCACTTGATCGGCTCCATAACGCCAAGTACTTTTCGTCAATGGACCTCAAGACTGGCTATTGGCAAATCGAAGTCGACGAAAGAGACCGAGAGAAGACGGCGTTTATAACACCGGACGGCCTCTTCGAGTTTAAGGTGATGCCCTTCGGCCTTTGCTCAGCGCCTGCAACGTTTCAACGCGTTATGGATACAGTACTGGCAGGATTGAAGTGGCAGACTTGCCTTGTGTACTTGGACGACGTCGTCGTGTTTTCCTCGAGTTTCGACGAGCATCTTCGGCGCCTTGAAGCTGTACTTCAAGCCATCAAGACTTCCGGACTCACACTGAAGCCAGAAAAGTGCAGATTCGCGTATGAGGAGCTTTTGTTTCTGGGGCACGTTATCAGCAAGTCTGGAGTTCGTCCTGATCCACGGATAACAGCCGCCATCGCCGAATTCCCGCCGCCCACTGACAAGAAAGCCGTGCGCCGATTTCTGGGCCTGTGCGCCTATTATAGGCGGTTCGTGAAAAACTTCGCCCGCATCGCCGATCCTCTCACTAACCTTACCAAGGCCGACGTGGAGTTCAAGTGGGAAACGCCACAGGAACACGCTTTCCAGGAGCTTAAACATCGCCTCCAGACGCCTCCGTTACTTGCCCATTTCGACGAATTCGCCGAGACAGAAATACATACTGACGCAAGCAGCGTAGGTCTTGGCGCCGTTCTTGTGCAGAGGGCTGACGGACTTGAAAGGATTATTAGTTACGCCAGCCGATCGCTATCCAAAGCAGAAGCAAATTATTCCACAACAGAAAAGGAGTGCCTCGCCATCATCTGGGCTACGTCGAAATTTCGCCCATACCTCTACGGCAGGCCCTTCAAAGTTGTGAGCGACCACCACGCCTTGTGTTGGCTAGCCACTTTGAAGGACCCTTCAGGTCGCCTCGCACGATGGAGCCTGAGACTTCAAGAATATGACATTACTGTCATTTACAAGTCCGGCAAAAAACACTCCGACGCCGACTGTCTCTCTCGTGCGCCTGTCGACCAACCACCACCCGACGACCCGGATGACGACTACTTCTTGGGAACGATAACTACCGACGACTTCGCTGAACGACAGCGGGCCGACCCGGAACTTAAGGCCCTAATAGAATACCTCGAAGGCAGGACCGACGAAGTCCCGAAGGTATTTAAGCGCGCACTTGCGTCGTTTTTTCTACGAAACGGTCTTCTACAAAAGAAAAACTTTTCACCGCTTCGGGCTAAGTATCTCCTTGTGGTGCCTTCAGCTCTGCGACCAGAACTCCTGCAGGCCCTGCACGACGATCCGACGGCAGGGCACCTCGGTGTTTCTCGCACGCTCGCGAGGATACAAGAAAGGTACTACTGGCCGCGTCTTACAACCGACGTCACTCGTTATGTGAGGACATGCCGGGACTGTCAGCGACGCAAGACACCGCCGACAAGGCCAGCGGGACTTCTGCAGCCAATTGAACCACCTTGCCGACCTTTCCAGCAGATTGGTATGGACCTATTGGGGCCGTTCCCGACGTCGGCTTTCGGAAACAAGTGGATCGTGGTAGCCACCGACTACCTCACCCGCTACGCCGAGACAAAAGCCCTGCCAAAAGGCAGTGCATCCGAGGTAGCTAAGTTCTTCGTCGAAAATATCGTCCTACGTCACGGTGCCCCGGAGGTCCTTATCACCGACAGAGGAACGGCATTCACTGCCGACTTAACTCAAGCGATCTTGGCATACAGCCAAACAAACCACCGCCGCACGACAGCGTACCACCCACAGACCAACGGCCTCACCGAGCGGCTTAACAAGACGATCGCCGACATGCTGTCAATGTACGTCGATGTCGAACACAAGACGTGGGATGCCATTCTTCCGTATGTGACCTTCGCATACAACACGGCGGTGCAGGAGACGACGCAGATATCTCCATACAAATTGGTCTACGGAAGGATCCCGGCAACGACGCTCGATGCCATGTTACCCAACGTCACCGACGAAGAAAACCTCGATGTGAGCGAGTACCTTCATCGCGCCGAAGAAGCCCGACAACTTGCGCGGCTCCGTATCAAGAATCAACAGACGACCGACAGCCACCGTTACAACCTTCGACGACGCTTCGTGGAATACCAGCCCGGTGAACGTGTTTGGGTGTGGACGCCGATACGCCGACGTGGACTAAGTGAAAAGCTTCTGCGACGGTACTTCGGACCGTACAGGGTGGTTCGACGTCTCGGCCCACTTGATTACGAGGTTGTCCCCGACGGCATCACGAACTCTCAACGACGCCGATCGCGACCTGACGTCGTCCATGTCGCACGCCTCAAGCCGTTTCATGCGCGTTAACAAACTGAAACAGTGTTATTTTTGTATTATTGTTGTATCGTAATTTATTCATTGTACTTTCTTGCATTATTATTGTACCTTCATCTTTAGTTAAAGCATCGAGACGATGCCTTTTTCAGAGGGGGGCAATGCCACGTTCCCTTTCCCAAGTTTTTGTTATCGTCCCAAAACACCACACGATTCTCAGCGCAAACCGCGCCTGCAGTTTTCTAGAGGGTTCCGGACTGTGGTAGATCATCTCGATAAGATCACGCCCACTGTGCGAATGGTACAGATTGTTCTGGAACGCACGCCGCCGCAAGCGATAGCACTAGAACATTCGACGGCGGGAGTATAAATGCCGACGCGCTTCGCCGCTTGTCAGTTGTTGATCGAAGGCCGACGCTCCGTTCGCCGCTATCAGTCCGAGACTGCTATCTGTGCGAAACTGCTGCTGTAACTGGACTTTCAGTTTACCGGGCACAGGTTCGCCCAAATAAACAGTAAAATCCTAACACGAAGTCTCCTGTCTTCGGCCACGTCACGACCCCGTGGCAATATCCTAAAATGCTAGCCACGGGGCCTGTGTTCTTTTTCTGCTATTTCGATGCACTGCGTCAGTGAGAACAGATTGTCTTCCAACCTCCTGTGTTTCCGAAACCCATTCTGCAGTTCCCCCAGCACCCCCTCATCTTCTATCCACGCCTGCAGCCTTTCCTTTATAATCTGCATCGCCAGCCTGTAGACCACTGATGTCACTGTTATAGGACGGTAGTTGTTTATGTCAGCTTTGTCCCCCTTTCCTTTATAGATCATGCTCATCCTGCTAAGTTTCCATCCATCGGGAACTTCACCATCGATTATTATTGTACTCACTGCCTCTCTCAGAGCCTGCTTAGACTTCGGACCTAATGTTTTTATCAGTCTAAATGGAATGCCATCTGGGCCTGTTGATGTACTACTAGGAACCCTTTTCTCAGCCCTTTCCCACTCTTGTTGTGAAAATGGAGCCATTGCACCACTTGATTCGTCCTTGCCTATTGTGGTGCATAAAGTACTTCTTTGTTGAAATTTTTCTGTCACCCTTGTTCTCATATATTCAATAGCTTCGTCCCCTTCTAGCCTAGCACCTTGGGCTGTAGTTATAAAACTCTGCTCTAGGCTCGTCTCATTTCTTAGGGAGTTTAGATGGTTCCAAAATTTCGCAGCTGCCTTTCTATCTTTTTTATGTACTTCTGACAGCCACTGAGCTCCCTTCCTTCTAATCTTTTCATTGATCAGAAGGGATGCATCCCTTCTACAGCTTAGAAAGGTTGCCCATTTTCTTTCCACATCATCTGTCGGTTCACCCCGCTGCTTAGCATGTCTGTGTTCCCTAGAGGCTTCCTGACGTTTTGCTATGGCTCTCTTAACTTCCTCATCCCACCAACTTTTGGGTTTGTGTCTTCTTTTCCGGGGTGACTTGTCACGCGTCTTAGCAAGCTCTATCTCAAAGAGTCTAATTAGATTCGTGTATGTCCACACTGTCTTTTTATCCTCCGTGATTACTTTCTCAATTTGTTTAGTGGCTATTTCAATTTGCCTTTCTGGATAAAAATTTTCCTGTAGTTGCTCATCTTGTCTCCTTCCCACTTTCACTGCTCGTCCAAAACTTAGCTTGATACGTTTGCGATCGCTACCCAGACTTCTGGAGCCACCTTCATCTATGTGCATTTCCCTGAGCTTATCATACATCCTATGTGACATCAGTGCATAATCTATCGTCGACTGAAGCCTTCCTACCTCCCATGTTATTTGCCCTTCACACTTCTCGGTACTGTTGCAAATGATCAAATCAAGCCTTTCACACATATCCATGATCATTTTGCCTTTCGGGTCGGTATACCCATCTATATCTTCTATGTGCGCATTCATGTCTCCTAGTATAATTATCTCGCACTCTCTTCCTAACTCCTGAATGTCCTTTGATATACACTCTACGATTGCCTGGTTTTCCTCTCTGGCCTTTGCTCCCGTCCACAAGTACACGAAACCAAGGAGTGTCATTTGACCTGCCACTTTCCCTTTTAGCCATAAATGTTCCTTGCACTCCTGCTTGACCCTTTGCCAGTCTGTACTTTTATGAATGAATGCCCCAATACCACCCCCCTTTCTGCTGCCTTCTGTTCTATTACAATACTCCCACGCGTAGTCCGGATTGTTCGGAGGTTGTTCCATGTCCCTGAGATGTGTTTCTACAAAATCGTATACCATCGGCCTCTCTTCCCTTAGCTGTTCTTCTATCTCTTCCCACTTCAGCCTGTTCCTACCACCCTGCATGTTAATATACCCTATGTCTGAATTGGCTCGGCGCTCGTGGCTACGTCTATTTATGCCCCGGACTCTACGTATCTTAGATATTGGTGCCACTTTGGAATCGTATCTGTCCATACCACCTGTCGAAGAGTCTCCCTGGTTGTTTTCCTCGTTACTAGCTATCCTGCACCCCTAAGGGCTCGCTTGCCCCCCAAAAAAGGTACTGCGCGTCCTGCAAGTCGCCAACCTACCTCATGACCTAGCCGCCCATCGAAGTGAATTCTGTCTCGTTGAAAACCCCCCCACCTATGCACCTCTCTGTTTATTTCCACCACCTCAAAGCCTTTCTCTCGACTCATCCGCCATATCTCTTGGTTTGCGTTGACCACCGCTCTTTGCAGGTTGCTATCACGCACCGGTACCTCCGGTATCGTGCATATCACTACCTGCACCTTAGGAGAAGTGGCGCGCATGTCATCGACGCCTTTCGCCAGTGTGGCTGCTAGTCCTGCTGCATCTTCATTTAGGACATCGTTTAAACCGCCTGAAATTATCACGAGGTTGCGTCTATCAGCTGTCGTTTTGAGCTTTGCGCTCGCTTGCTTCATGACTGCTTCCAGCTTGCGTCCTGGGAACGCCCCTACTGCAACCCTGTTGTCACCTCTTACCCTCTCTTTGATGGCTTCTGTGCATCGATTTAAATTTGAGTCCCCGGCGATTATCACATGCTGTGACTTTTCCGCTGGAGCGTTCTGCACTTGGGGGCTACTTGCACCTGTGACGCCGGCTCTTTTGTTTCCTTCCTGCCCCACCACTACCTCGCTGAAGCTGGGCCTTGCGACAGTTGAACCGGCTAAACCTGTTTTTTCCAAGCTTGCTTGCTTTTCCTTCTCCACCGTTCTGGTTGCCGGTTCCCTACTGTTCTCTCGGTAGGTCGCTTCTTTGTTCAGCTTCGCTAGCACTTCCTCGGCGGACTTCAGTCTTTCTCCCATTGCCCTCGTTTTTTCTTGCTCTGTCGCCAACGCAGTCTCGAGTTTGGCGATTCTCATCAGCAGTTCACTCTGGGCAACCATCATTTTCTCCATTTTTTCCTCGACCTCACATTGCCTACACTTCGCGTCAGCCTCTTCTCCATCCGCTTCTACGCTTGGGTCCACTTTCAAACCCACTCCACATCCTGAACACTTTACAGTCTTTTGAACCATGCCTTTCTGACACCAATTGTCCCTATACTCGATAATTACTAAGCTCGAGCCCTGCACTACGAAGAAAAAAAAAGAAAGTCCAAGCTCTACTACAAAAATTTGCGTGTTCAATGTACGCGCACCTCCCCAACGGGGTGGCAAAAGAAAAAAAAACAGCAAAAAAATTCAAACACACCCACCCGCACTAACTAATAAATACCTGGTGACTGGCTCCCGAAAAAGCCGTACCATAAAATAAGTGCTACGAAGATTTCAACCGCTGCCTTATAATTATAGAGACAAGCTCAAAACATGCAAAAACACTTATCTGCGCAGTCGATCCGGAGCGCTCAAAAAACCGCATGGTTGGCCCGCAGCGCCAGCTCCTAGCAGCGGCCGCAGGCAGGAACTAGGCCTCTTGCGAAGGCCGTAAAAGCGCGCGCACCGCTCGCTCTCTAGCCCGGCCGTGGTATGGCAAAATTTCATCCCAGTTTTTGTGATTGCGGTCGACGTACATAGATAGCATGTCAGCGAGCGTCGGGCTTAATCTCTCCGTCAGACCATTGGTTTGTAGATGGTATGCAGTCGTTTTGCGATGAGCTGTTCCACTAAGTCTCGTGACGTCTTGCATCAATTGGGCTGTAAAGGCTGTTCCATGGTCAGTGATAAGAACTGTTGGCACTCCATGGCGGAGGACGATACTGTTGATGAAAAAATACGCAATCTCATTGGCGGTGCCTCGTTATAGGGCTTTGGTTTCGCAGTACCTTGTTAAATAGTCAGTAGCGACTACGATCCAGCGGTTTCCATCATGTGACTTCGGAAAGGGCCCAAGCAAGTCTATGCCGATTCGTTCGAATGGTTGTGACGGGGGTGCAACAGGCTGCAATAAACCAGCAGGGTGCACAGGTGGGGCTTTACGGCGCTGGCAATGATTGCACGTTTAAACGTAATGCTTGAAATCCTAGGTGAGCTTTGGCCAGTAGCAGAGAGTCCAAATCCGGGCAAGGGTACGTGCGAATCCTAGGTGGCCGGAGAAAGGCTCGTCGTGGCAGGCAGATAAAACGTCAGCACGTAGCCCTGGTGGAACGACGAGGAGGTATTCAGTCGCATAAGGTTCGAAGTTCTTTTTGTAGACGACGTTGTTACGGAGACAAAATGACCTTGAAGGTGTGAATGCCGATGGTGGACTCGAGCTGTCACCTTGAAGGTATTTGATAAGTTGTCGCATCTCTGAATCATTCCACTGTTGTTGGGCCAAGTCAGATTCACTGACTGCACAAAGAAAATGGTCATCGGTATCATCGTCACTCGATGTCGTCGCGAGGGGAGCGCGCGAAAGGCAGTCAGCATCAGTGTGCCTGCGGCCCGACTTGTAGACGACTGTAACCTCAACTTCTTGAAGGCGCAAGCTCCACCTCGCGAGGCGCCCTGAAGGGTCCTTAAGATTGGCCAGCCAACAGAGGGCTTGATGGTCCGTAACTACTTTGAATGAACGGCCATGCAGATACGGTCGGAACTTTGTTATCGCCCACATAACAGCAAGACATTCCTTCTCCGTGGTCGAGTAGTTAGTATCCGCCGATGACAGAATGCGACTAGCATAAGCGATGGGACGTTCAGCGCCGTCTTGCCACTGTACGAGCGCTGCACTTGACCTACTTGACCTATATATATATATATATATATATATATATATATATATATATATATATATATATATATATATATATATATATATATATATATATATATATATATATATATATGGGTCAAGTAGATCCTTCGTGAGAACGGTAACAACGGAAGTGCTTAGTGCGACTGTTTCGACCAGAGTCTGGCCTTCGTCAGTAATGAAGGTACATTCTGTTCGCGCTCATATTTATAGTATTTTGAATGAGAATGGGAGGAAAAAATGGGAGAGAAAAAAAGAAAAAGATAAATAAAAGTGAGCAAAAGAGCGAGGAAAGAAAATCTAGAATGTTGTAGGGTCGAGTGTGCTATGCGAGTGGCATCGTCAGTGTGTATTTTCTTGGAAGTATTGCGTTCAGTGTAGTTGGGTGGCGGTCCCTTTAATGTAGACGAGGCCTCGCTAAGTTGTGACAACCCTATTGACAATGCTTAAAGGCATTCTTCAGTTTGGATACAACTGCGCAAAGCTATTTTTATGCTGAGTAGATGAACACATAGCTAAACGATCCACCATCCACGAAGTCATTGCAATGAGGGACGCTGTAAGTACCTGTGTCATATACTGGCACCAAAGAACAAACAAAAATCCTAACACACACGGACATGCCACAAGCGGAACTATATGAGATGCAAGCGTACATTTTGGTAATATGTGGCAGAAAAACAACCACATCCTGGAACTCCCAATAAAAACCTTTATTTAATTAGCATGCCCAACTAATACGACCTTTGGAAGAAGCTAATCTTTTAATAGACGGTTGCTTCACAGCTCTTAGTTTTATTATCACTTCTTAGAAAAAAGATTCAGCACTACTGTGGCGCACAAGATGCTGCAAATAACTCAACTCTATTGAATTCTGGGGCACCCGCGCAGGAGCGTCAGCGAAAAATGGCGCCGCGCGCCACTCGTACAGCAAACGGCCGAGAATAATCGAGAAGGGAACGCGCGCGTGGCGGAGAGTGCCGTTACTTTCACAAGAACAATGAGTTTTAAAGATGGCAGGGTCGCAGCGCCCCCCTCAAAAGAGTGGCGAGAGGCATGTACTACACCCGTTCCGAAAGCCGTAAGAAGTAGACCTTTGCGCCGGTACCAAATCGGCGTGGGTAGAGTGTACTAGAAGTGTTGAGTGGCGCGACCGCGCCTCGCCACCTGATACCTTCCGCGTTGCCCGTAGCGACGGCACTGCAGTCGAATAGTACTGAAAGAGCCGTGCGCCGCGTGCAGGAACTGCTATGGGCTTCGGCTACTCCGGTGCGCTTTTTTGATGCAGATTTTTTCGTACCTGCCCATCATTCATGTCTAGCTTATGATGTCGATCATAACCCTTGAAGTTTGACAGGCCAATCTGCTGAATTTGAGCTCCATAAAAGTCCTTGTGAGAGATCGAAAATTATTTGGAAAGGGCGTGTCTTATTACGATTTTTTCTGTTTTAACTCTTTCCTCGTTGGTTAGGTGTCTGCAATATTAAGAATAACTGCGTTGATTTATTGTAAGTTAGCTGTGCCAGAAAGCTGTGAGATGAAAAAAAAAGATACACCATGTCAAACGCTCGGAAAACCAGGAGGCCACGGAAATAAAGAGGGAAGAGGATAAGACTCTGAACCCCATACACAACGAAATTCTTTCATCATTTAATTTTTCAGGGTTTACTGAAATATTTACACGTATTCAGAGCGACCACCAATGGCCAAAGTGTGTGTGTGTGTGTGTGTGTGTGTGTGTGTGTGTGTGTGTGTGTGTGTGTGTGTGTGTGTGTGTTTGTGTGTCAAATACAAGTTAAATTTCTCAAAGCATAATGCACCGCTGCCTGCCTACACTTTTAACACTTCATCATCATCATCATCATCATCATTTATTTTCCCTTAAAGGCCCCTCTCGGGGTATTACATAAGGGGGGGGGGGGGAGGTTACATAAAGAGTTACAAAACATATCGGATCACAATACTGAAACATAATACATAGAAATGCAGACTTATTTAAAAGCACAAAAAAATGTTACAATTTGAATCGGGCATATAAAGGCGAAAAGAAAGAACAGTGTAAAATAATTTTACAGCGTAAGATGATCAGTGAGCAACTGCTTAAACGCAATAGGGTTTCGCTCAACGACAACACAGTCTGGCAAAGTGTTCCATTCTGCAATAGCTGTTGGCAAAAAAGATTGATTAAAAGAACACGTAGAACTGTGCAAACGCTGGACGCTGCACGAGTTAAAAAGGCGACGATATGTACGGCTTGGCGGGATAAAGAGTTTACCCTGAAGATGTGGGAAGTTATAGTAAAGCTTATGGAACAAGCACAGCCTTGCAATCTTCCGATGGAACGACAATGACTCGAGTCCCAATGATGACTTAATGGCACTGATGCTTTCATCACGGCCGTACCTAGAAGAGATGAATCTGGCCGCACGGTGCTGTATAGATTCTAAAGTGTTAATGAGGTATGCTTGATCAGGGCTCCAAATAGCTGAGGCATATCCAAGCTTACTTCGTATAAATGTTTCGTAAGCCAGTTTTCGCGTGAATGAGGGACAAAAGGAAAGGGAACGTCTGATGTAACCAAGTGATTTAGTAGTGTCGGCTGCTAATTTGGTGATATGATCGGACCATGTCAATTTTTTGTTTATTGTGACACCAAGATAACGATAAGATTCGACGAGGGACAAAGCTATCGAATTTAAGGAATACGTGTAATTACTGTTGGAGCACTTATATCTGCATAACTTTACATTTCGAAATATTGAGTTTCATTATTGAATTGGAACACCAGGATTCGATTTGATGTAAGTCGCTTTGAATGATTTCATGGTCAGTTCGGTGTGCGATGCGACGATAAAGAACGCAGTCATCTGCAAAAAGTCGAATAGAAGATGAAATGCCATTAGGAAGGTCGTTTATGAAGATGAGAAAGAGCAGAGGACCAAGAACGGATCCCTGTGGTACTCCAGAAATCACGTTAGTAGTGGCTGAACAGTGATTACCGACAACCGTGTATTGGAGACGATTGGTCAGGAAGCATCGGATCCATGACAACGCTAGGGGGTCCAGCTGTAGGCATGAGAGCTTGGCCAGAAGTCGCTGGTGGGGGACACAGTCAAAAGCTTTCGCAAAATCAAGATAAATGACGTCAGTTTGAAAGGATGAGTCTAAGTTTAAGTGAAGCTCAGTAACAAATTCAAAGAGCTGAGTATCACATGATAGGTTAGGCCGAAAACCATGTTGATTGGGGAAAAAGAAGGAATGATTACCTAGATGACATGCTATTTGTGAGTATATTATATGTTCTAGGAGTTTGCAGGCAATGCTTGTAAGCGATATGGGACGATAGTTGGAGGGATCTGAGCGGCTGCCAGACTTGTATACAGGTACTACTTTATTAATTTTCCAGTCCGTCGGAAGTGAACTGTCAGTGATTGACTGCGTGAAAATTATTTTTAATATAGAACTAGAGAACACTTTCGTGCTTTTTAGTATTTTGGCTGTAATACCATCATGTCCTGGGGCACTAGAAATCTTCATTTTTTCAATGAGCTTCAAGATTCCTTGAGAAGTAATGATTATAGGAGGCATATCAGAAAGAGAAAGGTTGGGCGGATCAAAGTCGTTTAGCGTGGGTTCATTAGTGAAAACAGATGAAAAGTACGAGTTGATTACATCTGATCGCTCATCAATTGGCACATTGGAACCATCTGGGTAACTCAAAGAAATGTTATTGGAGCTTTTACTAGGTGTGAGGATTTTCCAGAATTTTTTAGGGTTGACACGCATAATGGTCTGCAAGTCGTGGTGGAAGAACTTCTTTTTGGATTGCCTCAAAGCAGAAGTATATTGACGCAGACTCGTAAAATACTTTTCCCACTTTGAGGAAATTACCGATTGCTTCGCATCGCGGAAAAGACGCTTTTTTTTCTCTAACAACCTCTTTGTGTGTTCGAAAACCAGGGTTTTCCCAGGTCACCGCGAATGCGTACAAGGGGTACATGTAACTCTACAAGCGATGTTAACTTATTCTTAAATAACAGCCAATTATCGTCTACTGAACGAAGTGAAGCAGACCGACGGAAGTAATCAAGGAACTCACTTAATTCTGAGTTTATTTTTGTGAAATTGGCTTTGTTGTAATCCCTGATGTGTTTTATTGAGCGCTGTCGTACAGGACGTGGGATGCTTAGGTTAAATAGCACTAAATTGTGGTCACTGAAACCTTCAACGGATGATACCGATTTAACTGTATCAGGGTTGGAAACAAGTACGAGGTCTAAGATATTTGCCCCACGGGTTGGTGTATTAACCATCTGAGTAAGGTTAAACGTCAGGGTCATTTCAAGAAAATCTTTGGACTGGCGGTTATCTGACTCAAAATTTGTCCAGTTAATATCTGGAAAATTAAAATCACCACAGAGCATGAAATAAGCAAAAGGAAAACGAGAGTAAAGATGTACTAGGACTGTATTTAGTTCATAAATGAAGGAGGCATCACAATTAGGAGCGTGGTAACCAGCAATAATCACAGTCATTTTTGAAGCAAGTGAGATGTTCACACAGACAATTTCGTGTTGACAGTTCATTTTGATGACATAAGAAGGAACACTTTCTTTAACAAAAATCAATATTCCGCCCCCCCTCCGCCCCACCCTGTCAAGCCGGTGAACAGCGTACTTAATAAGAACTACACCTATATTACTATAATTGTCATAAATTTGCTGTTTTGCGATGGCGTTACGCCAATATAATATTTGGAAAGCAGCACAATTTAAGCTGTCAATACAAAATGAGAACTGATTTCAGTGAATTTACGCAACTTAACAAACGGGTGATATATACACAACTGGTACTTTTTAATATGTTTAAAATAACCCCTTTCGCATAGAGTTCTTGACTAGCAGGTACAGGCGTTGCTTCAGCTCTGCTCCCTGGCTCAGCCTCCAGGAGCTTGCATAAAAGAAGCAAACTGAGCGCGAAAGCATGCGGGTAAAACAAGAAAACCTTTCAGAAAGCAATAATTATTGTTTTCCGCACAACTGGCATGATATACCTGAGTCGTCACTGATATAAATGTTGTGACAACGTTACTTATACTCGGGTTTCTCATGAAATAATCGAGCGCATGAGGACTTACATGAGGAACAGTACTCTTGATATAGAAACTGCTGAGAAAACGAGTGCATGATTTAATCACGGTTTTGATACTTATCTTTTTGTAGTTTCTCTTTGTGGTCTTAAGTAGCGACTTATGATGTAGCGCAGCTCAACGCGCTGCTTGAGTGAGAAGCTTGGCGGATTCTTGCAAATACTTATTGTACATTTCTTTTTTTTTTCTGTCGGCAGGCTCTTGAAACAGTGAATGTCTCGACGCTATTTCGGCGTGTCTGCATATTCACTCGAGCACCGTGGCACTTAGCAGGTGGGCATATTTTGATAAAGGCTCAGAAACGCATAAAACGCGCTAAAACGAGCAAATACACGCTTTCGCAGGCTACGGCGGGCGGGCTCCCAATGCAGACGCTCTTGAAATCTTCAGTACCATAAGAGTACAGCGCCGCCGCTACTGTCACCCGCCGGAGAATCATCCGAGATACGGCGCGGCTGCCTCTTTCACTCCACTGCCCCATTCTAGTACACTGTAGCGTGGGTACAGCGTACTAGAAAAAAAAATGTCAATCGGAATTTGTATGGATCCGCCTAGCTTCTTACTCAATGAGCGCTTTGAGCTGCGTTACATCATAGGTGGATACTGGCGATTTACAAAGAGAGGAGAGGTATCAAAACCATGAATAAATTATACGCACGTTTTTTCCGCAGTCTCCACAATATCCAGAGCACAGTGTTTCTCATATGAGCCTACATGCACTCCATTGTTTCACAAGATACCCGAGTATAAGTAACGTTGTCACAACCTTAATCACCGACGACTCAGTTTTATCATGCCAGTTTTGCAGAAGATAATAAAAATTGCTTTCCGAAAGGCTTAATACATATTAAACTTATTAAAACAACGCACAAACATATCAAAAAGTGTCAATTGTATATTTAGCCTCTCTCTTATTCTGAGTAAATTCATTGCAACCAGTTCTCATTTTGTATCGACTGCTTAAATTGTGTTGTTTTCCAAATATTCAATTGGCATAACGCCATTGCAAGCGAGCAAACTTATGACCATGTTTTGTACTAAAAGCGTGGTTCTATTATTAAGTGTCAAAAGTGTAGACAGGCAATGGTGCATATTGTTTCGAGAAATTTACCTTGTCTTGTATATGTGCACAGTAAATACACACACACACGCACACATTTACTATATATATATATATATATATATATATATATATATATATATATATATATATATATATATATATATATATATATAGAACTTGAAGGGAAGGCACGACAGGTCCGGGTATTTTCTATATTGAAATAACTTGAAGATAGCACATAAGAAAAGGATCGTATTTACTAACGTTTCGGCCGTGGCACGGCCTTCGTCAGAGTTATGTGCTATATTCAAGTTATTTCAATATATATATATATATATATATATATATATATATATATATATATATATATATATATATATATATATATATATATATATATATATTGCCACTTGGCCGCTAGTTATGGCGAGCGCAATCCATGGCTGCCCGCGAGCACGGAAGACGATGTTCTGGAGCAGCGCGTGCTCTGGCTAGTTGTTGTTCATTATTGAGGCAGCCATCTTGCCAGTTTATGGTGCGTCTCCCCACCGGCTCAGTTCTTCCTAGTTGAAGACTTTATGTAGCACGTGACAACTGGTGGAGCTGCTGGGTAATCCCCAGCCGATGTTCCAAACGCCTCCAGGTAGCCCTGTACCTGCAGTGACAACACGTGTTCACCGCTCAAGCCGAAGACTCCAAGGACTACCTCCTGAGCATGGACCTCTTCCCGAGATGACGTATGTCACACCCCCGAACGCTAGGGAAGGCGCTGCAGCCTCCACCTCACAGGGAAGCGCTGCAGCCATGCAACTTATGCTATGGAAGCCTTGTGTGCCAAAGGTGTTCCACGGTTCCGTCTTGGAGGATGTCGAAGACAGGATGGCTCAGTTTGAATCGGTTTCGGATTACAATAGTTGGACCGACTTCGACAAAATGAGGAACGCGTATTTCAGCTAGGAGGACGGCGCTCGTACTTTGTGTGAAAACCGTGAGCCTTTTCTCTCGTGGAGCGTCTTTTGTCAATACTTGCTGGCAAGTTGGGCCAATCCCGATCGTCGTGAACGAGCCGAGCGATCGATTCAGTCGCGCCTCCAAATGCCGAATGAAAGTGTCATGATGTACGTCGAGGACATGACGAGCCTCTTTCGTCGAGCCGACCCTGACATGGCAGAAGAAAAGAAGGTCCGTCATTTAATGCGAGGAGTGAAGGAGCAGCTTTTCACTGGCCTCGTTCGCTGTCTCCCAAAGACCGTGGCGGATTTTTTTACCGAAGCCACAACCATGGAGCAAGTGCTACAGCTGCACTATACTGTGTACGACCGGCAAGTGAGTGCCGCTTCGTCAATAGGTCAGATCGGAGGTGTGGCAAGCAACATCAACATCGAGTCTCTCTGTGACCTCATGCGATCGGTGGTTCGCGACGAACTTCAAAGGATTCAGTGCAGTACCAACCTACAGCTGGGCCCATTTGCAGCCTTGTCAGAAACAAAGTACGACAGGCTCTCCAAGTGCCGCCTTCCAGCTATGTCCCACCTGTCCCGACGGAGCCACATCGTGCATCATACGCAGAAGCTGTAAGCCGATATATACTTGCTTAACCGCGCTTCGTTAATCCTATGCCTCAGGATGCACTTCCTTCGCTGCAGCCAGTTCCGCACTTAGAAAATCGACAGCCGCTTCCCAGAAAATCTGACGTATGGTGCACACCGGACAGACGACCACTGTGTTATCACTGTGGTGAAGCTGGACATGTGTACCGGGAACGTTCCTATCGTCACCTCGGACTACAGGCTTTTGCCGTCGACGCACCACGGCCGAGATTTGGTGAAAGACCAAGAGCTATTGAAGATTACCTCTCATAGCAGCATATGCCCTTGCGGTTGCAGTCGCAGTCCCCATCCCCAAGGTGATCTTCTCCAAATTTTCGGAGCCTCCCAGGGGTGGCGCCGGCGCGCTCGCCGAGCCCTGGGCGGAAAAACTAACGACAGCGACCTTCGGGAGCGAGGCCGCTGACACTCGACGCAAGCAAGGCCTCCCACCGACGCAAGCACGCACACGCAGCGATTCTCCGACGACAGCGACGAAAGCGGTCACCACGAAGGTAGTGCATTATTGGACACAGGTACGGACTACTCGTTCATAAGCGGGAAACTGGCAGCGCACACAAAAAAAGTTGTTACGCCTTGGTACGAAGCACAAATTCGTACTGCCGGCGGGCACGTAGTCACCCCAATCGGCATGTGCACTATCAGAGTGAGCATTCGGGGACGTACGTTTCTCGCCAGCTACCTCATACTTCGTGACTCTTCCCGAGACCTAATTCCCAGGAGTCGACTTTTTACGGGAGCACGGCGCTATTATCGATCTCCGAGAGCGTACCTCGACGTTTTCGACAGCTGGATCCTCCGACAAATCTGACGACATCCGTGACAGCACGCTTTGCGTTTCTGCCGACAGCATCACGTTGCCTCCGCGTTCAAGCGTCCTAGTTGATGTGGTGTCTGGCAAGTTACGGTGGTGAGGTTGTCGCCGAAGGTAACTTGACGCTTTTGTTCGCGCTAGGTTTCTGCGCTGCAGGCAGCCTCGTGCCGCTATATGACGGGCACTCTGACCTACTTGTGACTAATTTCAATAACGAGTACCGGCCCCTGCTTTGTGACACCGCCATCGCTTTCACCTACTCCATCGCCGGCGTTTCTGAATGCTTCGCATCTACATCAGCCGACGACGGGTGACTGACACCAAGCGACGTGACTTCACTACTTGCAAAAGTTGATGTCAACTCGACCCTCTCGGAACAACAACAGACCAGGCTACGTGAACTGCTATATCAATTTAAAGAGTGCTTCGCGTCCACCTTGAAGGTTCGTCAGACACCGATCGCCAAACACCGAATATTTACGTAAACCAACGCCTCGCCCATAAAACAACACCCTTACCGTGTTTCCGCAAAGAAACGTGACGTGATAAATGCTCAAGTTGAAGAGATGTTGTAAGATGACGTTATCCAACCTTCGAAGAGCGCCTGGTCATTTCCGGTCGTGCTCGTGAAGGAAAAAGATGGATCACTGCGCTTCTGCGTGGAATACAGGAAGCTCAACAGCGTGACTAAAAAGGACGTCTATTCGCTGCCCCGCATCGACGATTCCCTCGACAGACTGCGGCGGGCCAAGTATTTTTCATCGATAGACTTGAAAAGTGGCTACTGACAGATCAAAGTTGATGAACGAGATCGTGAAAAAACCGCCTTCGTTACAACGGATGGCCTATATCAATTCAAAGTGCTTCCCCTCGGCCTCTATTCTGCACCTACGACATTCCAGAGAATGATGGACACTGTTCTTACCGGTCTAAAGTGGCACATTTGTTTAGTTTATCTGAATGATGTCGTGTTTTCTGCCAGTTTTGTGGAGCACCTGAAACGCCTGCAGAATGTGCTGGAAGCGCTCCGCTCTGCTAACCTGACACTGAAGCCAGAAAAATGCCACTTCGGTTACAAGGAACTAAAGTTTCTCGGCCAGGTTGTCAGTGCGGATGGTATTCGACCAGACCCTGACAAAAGTACCGCCGTGGCCTCGTTTCCTATTCCACGTGATAAGAATAATACGTACATCGCTTCCTAAGGCTCTGCGCGTACTATCACCACTTTATAGCCAATTTTCTAGGATTGCTGAACAACTCACTCGACTCACTCGTGAAGATGTTTCATTCGTCTGGGAGGAAGAACAGGACGCAGCTTTCTCTGAGGTACGGGAGCGTTTGCAGACACCATCAGTCCTCGCTCACTTTGATCAAGACGCTGATACTGAAATTCATACTGACACCAGCAACATGGGTCTTGGTGCTATCCTCGTACAACAACAAGAGGCCACTGAGCGAGTGATAGCGAACGCTAGCCGCACTCTTTCCCGCGCCGAGGTCAAGTACTCCCCGTCAGAAAAAGAATGCCTCGCTTTTGTATGGGCCACGATAAAATTTAGGCCTTACCTTTACGGACGCCACTTCAAGGTAGTGACCGACCATCATTCGTTGTGCTGGTTAGCCAACCTACGGGACGCGTGTGGGTGACTGGCGAGATGGAGTCTTCGTCTGCAGGAATACGATTTCACTATCGCGTACAAATAGGGCCGCAAGCACGAAGATGCTTATTCATTATCCCGTGTACCTGTCGAAGTTTGTGGCCACGACACCGAGGATGACGGTGGTTTCCTTGGGGCTCTTACTACAACAGATCTGATTACACGACCGCGCGCGGGCGATGAAATTCGCGCAGTTATTGAAAACCTTGAAGGACGCAACTCGTCCAAACCTCGATGTATTTCGCGAAGTCTGTCGTCGTTTTGTCTGCGAGATGGGGTCTTGTATAAGAAAAACTCCAACTGCAATGAGAGAACCTATCTTCTAGTTGTGCCAACTGACATGCGTAACGACATTCTGCTTCCCTGCCACGATGAGCCCATATCTGGTCACTTAGGTTCCTCTCGAACTCTCGCTCGAGTTCGACAAGCATACTACTGGCCTAAGCTTTCTGCATCCGTTAAGCGATACGTGAAAAGCTGCCGGGAATGTCAACACCGCAAATCCCCGCCGCTAAAGCCCGCGGGGCTTCTTCAACCAATAGAATCACCCAGAGCGCCGTTTGATCAAATAGGAATGGATTTTCTGGGGCCCTTTCCGCTATCATCTGCCGGCAACAAGTGGATCGTAGTAGCCACCGACTATTTGGCGAAGTACGCTGAAACAAAGGCACTACAACACGGTACGGCTTCCGACGTAGCCCAATTCTTTGTGCACCAGATCGTACTTCGACATGGCACCCCGTCATGCGTAATGACAAACAGAGGAACAGCATTCACGGCCCAGCTCATTCATGACGTATTCAAGCTCAACTACACGAGCCATCGCAAGACCACGGCATATCATCCACAGAGCAACGGCTTGACAGAGCGACTCAACAAGACCATCGCTGACGTGTTATCTATGTGCGTAGATGTCCAGCATAAGACCTGAGACCAGGTGCTACCGTACGTCACATTCGCGTACAATACTGCCGTCCATGAAACTACTCGATTCACGCCTTTCCGTCTTGTCTATGGACGTGAGGTCTAGACCATGCTGGATGCGATGCTTCCAAACACTTGCGATGCTTTGATCACACCTGATTCTGTGCAGCTTACCCAGTACGCCGACGAAGCACGCCAGTTAGCACGCCTACACATTACGCACCAGCAGAGTACAGACGCATGCCGCTACAACGCTCGCCATTGAGAAGTTGAGTACCATCCAGGCGATCAAGTTTTGGTGTGGACTCCAGTCCGACGCCAGAGATTGTTGGAAAAACTTGTCAGTCACTACTTCGGACCATACAAAGTGTTGCGACGCGTGAGCGATGTGAACTACGAGGTAGTCCCTGACGGCACGTTCTCGCTACGGCGGCGAAGGCACTCCTCGGAGATTGTGCACGTAGTGCGACTGAAGCTGTACTTCACGCGGTAGTGCGACTGCGCATGAACCTTATCGCTGTTTTTGTGTATGCGCGTATTTTCTGTTGGTTCGTCCCGACTTTGCCTTTGTACTTTCTGAGCATCAGAGCGATGCCTTTTTTTTCAGAGGGGGAATAATGCCACTTGACCGCTAGTTACGGCGAGCGCAAGCCGTGGCTGCCCGCGAGAACGGAAGACGATGTTCTGGGACAGCGCGTGCTCGGGCTAGTTGTTGATTATTGAGGCAGCCATCTTGCCAGTTTTCAGTGCGTCTCCCCGCCGGCTCAGTTCTTCCTAGTTGAAGACCTTTTGTAGCACGTGACAATATATATATGCATATATATATATATATATATATATATATATATATATATATATATATATATATATATATATATATATATATATATATATATATATATATATATATATATATATATATATATATATATGGGTAAGAAGTGTATACCTAAGGGCTCGTTTTTCCGTGTTTTGACTCAACATTAATGAGATCTAACAGACAGTAATGTCAAGGAATGTACAGGGGAAGTTATTAGAACCAAAGGAATGTAAATAGGAAGAAAGAAAAGTGGGTGAAAAATAACCAGCCGTGAGCAGGAAACGAACCTACGACCTTCGAATAACGCGTTCGATGCTCTAACGACTGAGCTACCACAGCGGCCTTTCCTCCATCCACTTTTTCGGGTTTATATGTGAATTTAGAAGTAGGAGTGTCAGTCGCCATCTATAAGCCAAGCGACGAGTGTGAAAACAAGCTTTTATGCGCATGTTTGGCGTCACGTAGCACGTGAACTTATTACGAGCGGGCAGCTGATTAATAGTCCCTCATATACAACGTAATGACACCAAGTCTGCCAGTACGAGACCCTCGTTCAATGAAAATAAGGAAAACAAGTGTATACCTAAGGGCTCATTTTCCCGTGTTTTGACACAACATTACTGAGATCTAACAGACAGTAATGCCAAGGAATGTACAGGGGAAGTTATTAGAATCAATGGAATATAAATAAGAAGAAAGAAAAGTGGGTGAAAAGAAAAGGGTGAAAAGTGAGCAGGTTCCTGCTCACGGCAGGTTATTTTTTCACCCACTTTTCTTTCTTCTTATTTACATTCCATTGGTTCTAATAACTTCCCCTGTACATTCCTTGACAATACTGTCTGTTAGATCTCATTAATATATATATATATATATATATATATATATATATATATATATATATATATATATGTATATATATATATATATATATATATATATATATATATATATATATATATATATATATCGTGCATTTCTCGTCCGACTACGTTAGAATTAAACTTGTTATGAGACCTTATACTGTCGAAAAGTGAAATCCACAGAGCGCATTTGTAGAGACACGCTATATTCAGCTTCGCCCACTTTAAACTATTGGCGTAGGGCTACCCATGGCAGATTTTCTTTTTTTTTTTTTGAGGGGGTGGGGTGTGCATCAGAAAGCCTAACTTTGGCACTTGGTGGTCGCTGTGAATGCGTGTAGATATTTTAGTATACCCTGAAAAGTTAAATTACGAAAACATTTCGTGGTGTAGGGGGTTCGGATTCCCTTCCTCTCTCCTCTTTACTTTTGGCTTTCTGGTTCTGCGTGCGTGTGACACAGCATTTGTTTTTTTTTTAATCTCACAGCATTCTGAGCACAACTAACTTCCGATAAATCGACTTAGTAATTCTGAATATTGTAGACACCTAACCAACGAAGAGAGAGTTGAGAGAGAAGAAATCGGTATAAGACACACCCTTTCTGAATTATTTTCGATTTCTCAGAAGGGCTTTTATGGAGCTCAAATTCAGTAGATTGGCGTGTCATACTGCAACGGCTATGGCATCATCTGCTAGACATGAATGATGGGCGGGTACGAAGAAATCTGGATCAAGAAACCGCGACAGAGGAGCCGAAGCGCAAAGCAGTTCTTGTACGTGGCACGCGGCTCTTTCAGTACTATTCGACTGCAGCGCCGCCACTACGGGCAACGCGGAAGGGATCAGGCGGCGAGGCGCGGTCACGTCACTCAACACGTCTAGTACACTCTAGCGTGGGGCTCAACGGATCGGCGGCGGTGCGGAAGGGGGTGGGGGGTTTATACTCCAGAGTGAGGAGAAGCAGAGTATTTCAAGTTGTGAAAAATGGAAACCATGAAAATATGCATAGAGTTTCCTAATATACACTAGAGGGAACTCTGGCGCTAGTGTCTATGGGAGCTGCAACGCACGGCGCTTCAGTGAGCATGGGAATGATGGGTAGTACACACATTTGTCTAAACTTCGTACTTCTGGCCTGCTTTTGGCTTCGTGTGTGTTCGTGTGGCTTGAAGCTGTTTTCTCACGAAACGAAAATCAGCAAATGTTCAGCGATTGCGCTTCACCACCCTACTTTTTTCGCATAACTTTTCCAAATTGGGTCACGAAGTTCAAAAGGGTTGAATCTTTCTTTCAAAACAAAATCGAAACACAGCAATAAATGAAGCCGCAAGTACGAATCACCACCCGCAAGTACGAAGGCTAGGCAAATGTGTGTACTACCCATCATTCCCATGGTCGCTGAACGATCGCAGCGCCAGAGTCCCCTCTAGTTAAATTTGAGAAACTCTATTGAAAATATGGGCTGTCTTCTTGGACAAAGCTCTGTATTACTAGATTGCGCTTCGGTCCTGCGCAGCGCGCCGGTGGTGTTCCGTGGCTCTGGAGTATGACAATGGCGGACACCTTCATATTCTAGTGCTGCCCATTGCCCTTTTTGGCAGGAATTTGATAAGGGCCGGAAAAACCGCTGTCGCGAAGATGGAAGCTTCCGATGTGAAGAAGCGCCTCGCGAGCGTACCGCTAGGGAAGGGAGCATGCCGTGCCCCATATGGAAGGGGCGGATTGCATGGACCCACCAATGTCTGTGCCTCAGTTTCTTATGACGTCAATATCTTCCTAGCGGCGTTACGAGCAGTTGTGAATACCTTTTGACTTGACTAGCAGGCACATAGTCAATACAGAAAAATCAGGTGCAGGGAAAGAGCGTCAGCATGCGTCAACACGTGACCAGATGCTAAAGTGACGGGAAGTCGCTATAACCGAACGAATGTCGTCCGAAAGACCAGTAACGTCCAATATAGCTGCCCGGTGACGGATGAACAATAGTGCAGGATCTCGTGTGAAGTTCTCCCCTCAAATAAGTGTAACGTTCGTACGTCCCATCTCGTATATTTATCTGACTTTCAGCAATAACGTGGCTCATGTGGCACATCCAATTGCTTTATGCCACACTGACCACAAAGCAATGGTTACCGTGGTCACAAAACAAATAAAAGATGGTATGAAGGACATCATTATTAGAAATCTTTTACGCAATCACGATATATATATATATATATATATATATATATATATATATATATATATATATATATATATATATATATATATATATATATATATATATATATATATATATATATATATATATATATATATAGTTCAAAAAAATCAAGCACGTTGGAAAAATTGTTTTGTAAAGGACTGACGTTTCGGCCGCGGGACCGGCCTTCGTCGGAGTTATGTGAACATGCGACGGTAACGCAATATAAAAAGGCCAGTAACGTATCATAGCGCTTTTAATGGCTGACAAGCGGTTGTTAAAAGCACGTGGGAAATAGTGCGCGTGATAAGACAAGAAAAAAATGACATTACAAGCGTGCGAAGACGAAACGAATAAAAAATCATTAACAATGAGTAAAAAATTATGAAGCCACATAACGTGTGTATCACTGGCACAAACATCAATACACGTCATAGGTACAACTGCGAGCAAGTTATCGATAAACATAAACGCAGGTATAACATCTTGTCATGATCCGACAACAAAGCTGAAACAGGGAACTAATCTATCTGCGTGAAAGCATAGCGGCAATAATAGCGGTGATAGTCAAGGGTGTTTAGGAAGCTAAATGGGTAAAAATGAAAGTTTGCCAGCGCTTTCATTCATACCACAATTGACGGCTTTAAACTTATAGATTAAATACGATTCTCGAAGTTCCCTTTCGTGGTGGGAACGGAAACCCGATTGAAGGATTGTGGCTGTAATACTATCAAATGAGTGGCCCGGAATGTGCACGTGTTTTGATAGCGGAAGGTTAGGAATGGTGGCAGCATGACATTTGTGGTTGTTAAAGCGATATCTGAAGGGCGTTTAGGTTTGTCCAATGTACTGTAATTTGCAGACGGAACATTCGAGCAAATAGATGCAGTTGTAAGTGTCACACGTAAAATTTCCTTTAATTTTATAGGAGAAATCAGAAGCAGTGCTTTTAGCAATGTGTGACGTCTTCATATGCGCGCAAACCTTGCATCGTGATTTATTGCAATGTCGACAACCAACATTATCGGGAACCCTTGTTTTAGATGAAGTTAGGATGTCATGCAGATTGCAAGACCGTCTGAAGACTACCCGAGGTGGCAATGGAAAGATTACTTTAAGATGAGCACTCTGCGCTAGTATGTTGAAATGTTTTTTGAGAATTGAGGAAACGTTTGGCACCGATGCTGAGTGTGTTAGAACTAGATTACTTTGTGCCTGAACGGATGGTTGCTTTTTAGCGCTGAACAAATCCTTGTGATTCAGCGCATCGGCTCTTCTGACGGCATCCTCAACAATGCGGGGTGGGTATTTCTGCTGGATCAAAGATCAATTCTCAAAAATCAATGATCAATTCTCAAAAAACATTTCAACATACTAGCGCAGAGTGCTCATCTTAAAGTAATCTTTTCATTGCCACCTCGGGTAGTCTTCAGACGGTCTCGCAATCTGCATAACATCCTAACTTCATCTAAAACAAGGGTTCCCGATAATGTTGGTTTTCGACCTTGCAATAAACCACGATGCAAGGTTTGCGCGCATATGACGACGTCACACATTGCTAAAAGCACTGCTTCTGATTTCTCCTATAAAATTAAAGGAAATGTTACGTGTGACACTTACAATTGCATCTATTTGCTCGAATGTTCCGTCTGCAAATTACAGTACATTGGACAAACCGAAACGCCCTTCGGATATCGCTTTAACAACCACAAATGTCATGCTGCCACTATTCCTAACCTTCCGCTATCAAAACACGTGATGATTTCGGGCCACTCATTTGATAGTATTACAGCCACAATCCTTCAATCGGGTTTCCGTTCCCACCACGAAAGGGAACTTCGAGAATCGTATTTAATCTATAAGTTTAAAGCCGTCACTTGTGGTATGAATGAAAGCGCTGGCAAACTTTCATTTTTACCCATTTAGCTTCCTAAACACCCTTGACTACCACCGCTATTATTGCCGCTATTCTTTCACGCAGATAGATTAGTTCCCTGTTTCAGCTTTGTTGTCGGATCATGACAAGATGTTATACCCGCGTTTATGTTTATCGATAACTTGCTCGCAGTTGTACCTATGACGTGTATTGATGTTTGTGCCAGTGATACACACGTTATGTGGCTTCATAATTTTTTACTTATTGTTAATGATTTTTTTATTCGTTTCGTCTTCGCACGCTTGTAATCTCATTTTTTTTCTTGTCTTATCACGCGCACTGTTTCCCACGTGCTTTTAACAACCGCTTGTCAGCCATTAACAGCGCTATGATACGTTACTGGCCTTTTTATATTGCGTTACCGTCGCATGTTCACATCACTCCGACGAAGGCCGGTCCCGCGGCCGAAACGTCAGTCCTTTACAAAACAATTTTTCCTACGTGCTTGATTTTTTTGAACATTTACTACATCCGGGTCCTATGTTAGCACTTCTTTAGTTATATATATATATATATATATATATATATATATATATATATATATATATATATATATATATATATATATATATATGCTTGCATGGTGAATGAGTGGCCGTAGCGTTGCATATAGTCAAGTAGATCGGGAGGGGTCCTCCCTTCATCAGGGGATGAGTTATACTAACATGAACTTCCAAACTTTGTTGCTGCCGCGTCCCTCTCGCCTTGGAAGATGTTTGCGAGAGTGAGAGAGAAATAAAAAAAGAAAGTAAGAAAAAAAAGAAAAAAAGAGAAGAAACAAGACGAAAAGAATCAAAGGAAAAAAGAAAAAAGAAAAAAGAAAGTAAAAAACTCCGAAGCATTTCCCCGAGGGTGAACATGGTTAAGTGCGAATACACGGGGTGATGCTATGAGGGGTATTTATTAATTCGCACTATTATATTTATTAATCACACTATGGTGCATTTATGGTGTAATGGTTCCTGGGAATCGCAATTTGATCACACGGGGGAGTTTACGTTAACTCACTGGTGAATGCCAACGCATTTTAACTTTACTCCCCCTCACGACCCGCTTTCGACGGGAGACTGAGAGAGAAGGCGGGTGCGCGAGAGAGAGGGGTGCGCGCGCAGCTGCAGCGAGCGAGGAGAGCGGAGGAGCGAGCGAAGAGGGAGGGGATATAAGGCGCGTTACTGACACCGATATCAGCGTCGCGTCCTTGGCTTATTCGGTAGAGCGTCGCGCGGCGGCCCGCCAAGTCCTCTTTCTTTTAAAGATAGAGAGAAGACTGCGGACGCCGCCAACGGCGGTGGATGGTTTGGGGTCGCTTATAAAGTGTATTCACACTTAAAAGAGGAAGAACTACTGTCAACACTGAGAACAAAACCAAATGTCCGTGTACGTCCACATCTGGTTCTTATCCCGTGCTGGTCAGTTCTCGGCGTGTGTCGGGCCACCCAAGATTGTCGCCGCGGTGGCGGGAGGGGTCCGTGATGGCGTGGGTAAGGAAAGGGTTTTACCTTATTGGGTCGGTCGGCTCTCTTTCATCTTCGTCCGTTTCCCTTCAATGGTCATCAAGTGGTAGGCGAACAGAACCACTTTGTATGTGCATGTGGAAAAAAGGAAAGAAAAAAAAGAAGAGAAAAAAATAAAAAAGGACAGTGTACACGTATAAGTCAGTCAGAAAAAACAAGCATGGTCTCCAGCTATCAATCTTTGTCACCAATTTCCTCCTGGCTTACTTTTCGAAGGCAGGAGAGTCTTCCGCGGTCCTCGTTGATGCCGGCTACTAATGTTCGAAATTTGAAAAGAAAATATGCCTCACGCTGTTCGCGCTCGCGTCTGTTTGAGAAACCGGACTGTAAAAGAGTTACGCTGATATTTTCTAAACTGTGGTTTCGCAGGCGCAGATGTCTAGATAAAGGTAGCTTCGGCAGTGAAGTGGCGTGGTACCGGTGATTATTGAACCGCAGTCGAAATGGCGTGTCTGTTTGGCCGATATATTCTTGTCCGCAGATGTTGCAATGTAGCATGTATATTACGTTACTGGAGTCACAATGAAGGCTTTCAGTTATGCAGAATTTGAAATTCGAGAAGTTCGCTTTGGATTCACGTGTTGTGACCATCTGTGGGCATGCCTTGCATCGAGCTTTCCCGCAGGGATGGCACCCTGATTGAATTTTGGGGGTGTTTGTTTTTACTGTTTTGCCACCTCACGTGGTGTACCGCAGGGATAAAAATCTGAAGGACATTCTTGTCAGAGCAAAAACAAACACCCCCAAAATTCAATCAGGGTGCCATCCCTACGGAAAAGCTCGATGCAAGGTATGCCCACAGATGGTCACAACACGTGAATCCAAAGCGAACTTCTCGGATTTCAAATTCTGCATAACTGAAAGCCTTAACTGTGACTCCAGTAACGTAATATACATGCTACATTGCAACATCTGCGGACAAGAATATATCGGCCAAACAGAAACGCCATTTCGGCTGCGGTTCAATAATCACCGGTACCACGCCACTTCACTGCCGAAGCTACCTTTATCTAGACATCTGCGCCTGCGAAACCACAGTTTTGAAAATATCAGCGTAACTCTTTTGCAGTCCGGTTTCTCAAACAGACGCGAGCGCGAACAGCGTGAAGCATATTTTATTTTCAAATTTCGAACATTAGTAGCCGGCATCAACGAGGACCCCGGAAGACTCTCCTGCCTCCGAGAAGTAAGCCAGGAAGAAATTGGTGACAGAGATTGATAGCTGGAGACCATGCTTGTTTTTTCTGACTGACTCGTACGTGTACACTGTCCTTTCTTGTTTTTTTTTTCTCTTCTTTTTTTCTTTCCTTTTTTTCCACATGCACATAGAAACTGGTTCTGTTCGCCTACCACTTGATGACCATTGAAAAGAAACGGACGAAGATGAAAGAGAGCCGACCTACCCATTAAGGGGAAACCCTTTCCTTACCCACGCCGTCATGGACCCCTCCCGCCACCGCGGCGACAATCTTGGGTGGCCCGACACACGCCGATAACTGACCAGCACGGGATAAGAACCAGATGTGGACGTACACGGACATTTGGTTTTGTTCTCAGTGTTGACAGTGGTTTTTCCTTTTTTTTACTTTCTTTTTTTCTTTTTTTATTTTATTATTTTCGTATTTTCTTCTCTTTTTTCTTTTTTTCTTACTTTCTTTCTTTTTTTAGTTCTCTCTCACTCTCGCAAACATCTTCCAAGGCGAGAGGGACGCGGCAGCAACGAAGTTTGGAAGTTCATGTTAGTATAACTCATCCACTGATGAAGGGAGGACCACTCCCGAAACTGTTGGGAAATAAATATATTTATCCTTGTTGACAACGCTCCCGTTGTGCCATATTCCATATATATATATATATATATATATATATATATATATATATATATATATATATATATATATATATATATATATATATATATATATATATATATATGACGCTATGATGAATGGGAGGCGTGGCCTGGCTCATGCCCCATGTTTATTCTAATCTCACTTCTTTCTTCTCGGCCTCTACCAACCATTGCTTCATACGTCACACGATTCCCCCTCCCCCCGAAAGAATGCATGAATTACGAACAAGAAAAATTAAACAAGGAGAGGTTGAAAAGTCACAAATATCAAAATTCACAATAGGTTCGATGCTCCAAAGTAGTTCCGTACACTTTCAAAGACTTCAGGAGAGAGTGCAGCAGTCCGGTCAACACAGGAGTTCGGGTGGGCGAGGCTGACTGTGGCGTTCTGGAAAAGGTAACCACGTCTTGCACAACTGCACTGACCATGACACGGCTTCAGCAGCTGCGAAGAACGAACAAGGTTGGACGTCCTTGTAGCCTTTGAAGGTCAGACGTCGTTTGCGCCGAATTTTCTGTCGTGGGTGCTGTATTTTGTGTCGGGGCTGAGACAGAAGCATTGCTTCCAGCTGGCGTTTGCGAGAACCGAAGTTGAGGATGCGATGTCTGCGTTCCTGCATTTTGCGAATGGTAGCGTTCAGTCTGTTTCGTGTTTTCCTGTGGTAGTATCTCTGTCGGTAGGATTGTACATGATGTCTTGATATCTGGTACAGAAGCCTTCCTTGACGTTTTCTTCTACGAATATGGCTCAGATGTTGACTTGGTCTTTCTTTTAGTTGGTGTCGCTCCTGACGACCATACTTAAGCCGCGAATCTGCTTGTGATCTTAGTTTAGTTCGTTGTGGTGCTTGATGTAACTGCCGTACGTTCCGGAGTTCTTTGAGTTCTTGATGGCACTGCTGATGTTGCGGAATCGGTCTAGGTGGTACTCCTTTAGTAACACGAGCCTGCTTTTTTTTGATAGTTGGTGTGACCAATAAATAGTTGGTAGTCGTTGGGTTGTCGTGATTCTCAAAAGAAAAGGAAGGTGGTGCACTAGAATCAACAGAAAGGTCTTTGGGGGCTTCTGCACTGTTCACTACGAAGGGCTTTTGCGCTTGGCGGCGTACGATGTTCGATTTGTGTGAGCCTTCTGCTTTGTTTCGACTGTCTAATGTGTGTGCACCACACGGTGATGAATAAACACGTCCGGAAGGAGCATGGCTCGGCAGGGTATTTTCGTGAACCGTCAGGTCGTCTAAAGTGGTCGCAGCGTCCTTATGAGGCAATGGTAAGCGAGAGGAGTGTTTGAAGAGCCGGGTGATGGAAAACCGCTTGGTGGACCGCGTATGCGAGGAGAAGAATTAAGAGCATCAGGTAGGTGAGCAACGCCTCGCGTCATATGCTGGAGTGAGGACTTTCGAAATGCTGACTTTCGTGTAGAAGGGGGGTGCGCTTGATGGTTTTTATTTTCCCCAAAATGCGCATTGTCGTCAGTAACTGAACCCGTGTGCTACTTCGTCTTGTGCAAGTGGTCGAATCTTGTGTGTTCGAATGGTTGAAGATTGCCTGTGAAATTGACGACTGAGTGCAATTGTCTGCGAATGGTGGGTTATAATCGAGTCTTCGCCATAGTCGTCGTCGTATTTTTTAAACCAAATGATCATTTCTTGTTTTATCTTTTCCCATGACTCGTCGTTTTGAAATATGTGGGTGAGGTAGAGTTTGAAGGCCTCACTGGAGACGTATCGGTAAAGTTGATGATCATCTCCCGTTCCGACCATGGTGCAGCGGTTGCGTGGAGCTCGAACAGGTCGAACCAGTCCTGTACAGGTCCATCGTCTGCTGCTCCGGTGTACTTGGGGAAGGGAAGGGCAGTCGATGATTCTGGCATGGTGCTGGTCACTGTGTGCGGCCAGGAGATGATTCCGTAGTTGATGTATTGTGAGGGCGTCTTGTGGAGAACTGCGTCGATGATGAGACACTGATGAAGTGGCTGGGAGGTCTTTATCCTGCCGACTCGTGTGACGCTATGATGAATGGGAGACGTGGCCTGGCTCATACCCCATGTTTATTCTAATCTCACTTCATCCTTCTCGGCCTCTACCAACCATCGCTTCATACTTCATATATATATATATATATATATATATATATATATATATATATATATATATATATATATATATATATATATATATATATATATATATATATATATATATATATATTGCTACGTGCCAGTGCATGGAGCTGAAGAAGAGAAAGCAGATAGACTGGCGTGAGCTAATCTTTCTGGCTGGCGCTGCTCGCCTAACCGGCTGTAAATACATCGGTGACTACCCCTCTGAGTCAGTCTCCTTCCCGTAACATATTTGATGGAGTTGTGCGATCCCCGTCCTCGCCACGGAACTCCTCGCGGCTTACAACATGGCAACTCAAGACTCGTCTACATCCTCTCCAGTCGCTCCCCCTTCTGCCCGACCTGTCAACCCAGCGCCCGCGACAACTTTCGTGACGCTTCCCGCGCTCAAAGACCCCGGCGTGTTCTCGGGCAGCGAGGGTTCTGACGTCGACCAGTGGCTACGCCTCTACGAACGCGTCAGCGCCACTTACAGGTGGGATCCCACTCTTATGCTCGCAAACGTCATCTTTTATCTCGACGGAACCCCTCGTGTGTGGTTTGATAACCACGAGCAAGACATAACAAGCTGGGACAGCTTCAAGGCAAAGATCCGTGAGCTTTTTGGCAACATCTCTGGTTGTCGCGAAGCTGCGGAAAATGAGTTGTCGACTCGCGCACAATCTTCCACGGAGCCCTACATCGGTTATATTCAGGCTGTCCTTTCACTATGCCTCCAAGCTGACGAAAATATATCTGAAACTGAAAAATTTGCGCATATCCTAAAGGGTATCGCCAACGATGCGTTCAACTTGTTCGTATTCAACAGTGTGTCATCTGTTGATGCGATCATGCAAGAATGCCGCCGGTTCCAACAAGCTAAAAGCAGACGCATTTCCCATCAGTTCAAGCGCCTCCCGAACACCACTGCGACGTCCTCGTGTCTCGACACATATCATCCACCAGACACCTGTGACAACTTGACGCGAATCGTCAGGCGGGAGCTTGAATTGACTGCTCCAGCTAAGGTGGGACCAACGTTCCCTGACCCCTCTCCGCCAATTACGTTGCCTCTCATTCAAGCAGTCGTCCGGCAGGAAATCGCCAGCTTGGGAATTCACGCTATCTCACCGCCTCCCCGCACCGACTACCAGCCCCGATACACGCCTGCACGTCCCTTCCCGACCGGCTCTCCCTCAACGTTCCGTAACCCGTCCGCATGGCGACCACACGATGACAAGCCGATATGCTTTTCGTGTCACAGAATCGGGCACATTTCTCGCCATTGCAGAAGTCGCTAGGGTCCTCCTGCACAACCATCCTCTCGTCCCTTCTATGCACGTCCTGCCTATAGCCATGAGACCAGCCGCGACCATTTTGCCCAGGAACCTGCTTCTGAACAACGCTACTCCCGCTCTCCATCCCCCCAACGTCGCCAGTCTCGTTCTCCAAAGCCCCGCCGACCATCTTCCCCCGCCTTCCCACGAGGTTCCCCGACGGAAAACTAAGCGTTGCAGCCCCCGGAGGTGGCGCTGCATCGCTGGGACTGACCGAAAATCCTCTTTTGACGATACCGACAAAATGAACCCTGATAGACGTACAAGTAGACGGCGTACATGTCACAGCTCTTGTCGACACCGGCACCCAACTTTCCGTGATGACGAGTGATTTTCGCCGCAAGCTTAAGAAGGTTCTCACACCTGCGACCACACAGTTCGTCCGTGTTGCGGATGGTGGAATAGCATCTATCGTTGGAATGTGCTCCGCTCGTGTGAGCATTGCGGATCGACACACAGTTGTCCTCTTCACCGTCCTTGATAAATGCCCCCACGACGTAATCTTAGGCCTCGACTTCCTGTCCGCGCATTCTGCCCTCATAGACTATTCGACCAGTACGCTCCGTCTACACTTGCCCGCAACAAAACCTCTTACACAACAGCCGAGTCGCCTCTGCACAACGGGACACGCGCGCCTCCCTGCTGGCTCAGAAACAACATGGCCATGATTGCGTTATTGCATATGCCAGCCGCCTCCTATCCGCCCCTGAACGTAACTATTCGATAACAGAGCGTGAGTGCTTGGCTCTTGTATGGGCGGTGGTGAAATATCGACCTTATCTATACAGACGCCCATTCTCGGTAGTTACCGACCACCACGCACTCTGCTGGTTCAACTCTCTGAAAGATCCATCAGGCCACCTTGGTCGCTGGGCTTTGCGCCTGCAAGAGTTTTCCTATTCGGTGGTCTACAAATCTGGCCACCTACACCGTGATGCTGATTGCCTCTCCTGGTACCCTGTCGATGATCCTGAGGACACTGACGAGCCCACGGAGAACTCTATCTTGTCAGTGCCCGACTTCCTTTTTTATTGGGGAAGAACAGAAGCGTGGTCCAGAGCTGCTTGACATCATCAGCCGTATGAAATCCTCCACAAATGATGCTTCCGTCCGCTATTTTGTCATTCAAAAGAGTGTGCTATACCATCGCAATTTCCGACTAGACGGGCCCGACCTTCTCATTGTTGTGCCTAAGCATTTGCGCCGCTGTGTTCTCAGCGAACTTCACGACGCTCCCACGGCTGGACACCTTGGTGTAACCCGCACGTACGAGCGCGTCCGGCGCCGTTTTTTCTGGCCAGGCCTTGCTCGTTCAGTACGCCGATACGTTGCTACGTGTGACCTATGCCAACGTCGTAAGACACCGTCGCTGCTACCCGCTGGCCATCTTCAACCAATAGACATACCCGCGGAACCATTTTACCGTGTTGGGTTAGACCTGCTTGGTCCTTTTCCCACATCCACATTGGGAAACAAATGGATAGCCGTTATTACAGACTACGCTACACGCTACGTTATTACGCGAGCTCTACCGACCAGCTGTGCAACCGACGTCGCTGACTTCTTGTTACGGGACGTTATATTGATTCACGGTGCTCCGAGACAGCTTCTCACAGACCGTGGCCGTACATTTCTATCCCAAGTCATCGCCGACATTCTGCGTTCTTGTTCCACGCAACACACACTGACAACCGCTTACCACCCTCAAACAAACGGCCTCACGGAACGACTTAACTGCAACAAACATGCTCGCTATGTACGTGTCGTCCGACCACCGAGACTGGGACTTCGCCTTACCCTACGCAACTTTCGCGTATAATTCATCCCGTCACGACACAGCGGGCTTTTCGCAGTTCTACTTATTGTACGGAAGAGAGCCGACTTTACCACTGGACACAGTCATCTAAGCTCACACCTCGTCCACCAGCGAGTATGCCCACGACGCGATTGCGCGAGCCGATCATGCCCGTCAGCTCGCTCGCGCTCGGCTGATGGCGTCGCAAACCAACCAATGCCGTCGGTACGATGCGGAACATAGAGACGTACATTTCGCTCCCGGTACCCTCGTTTTACTCTGGTCACCTCATCGTCGGCTGAGCCTATCCGAAAAACTTCTGTCTCAATACACGGGCCCTACCGTATATTGCGTCAAGTAACACCTGTCACCTACGAGATCAGCCCCATCTATCCATCATCATCTACTATGCAGCCCAGTGATATCGTACACGTCTGGCGGATCAAGCCCTATAATAATGCGTCAGATAACGACCTTTAAAGCACTGGGACGGTGCCTCCGCCGCCGGGGGTCATGCTACGTGCCAGTGCATGGAGCTGAAGAAGAGAAAGCAGATAGACTCGCGCGAGCTAATCTGTGTGGCTGGCGCTGCTCGCCTAACCGGCTGTAAATACATCGGTGACTACCCCTCTGAGTCAGTCTCCTTCCCGTAACAATATATATATATATATATATATATATATATATATATATATATATATATATATGTGTGTGTGTGTGTGTGTGTGTGTGTGTGTGTGTGTATTGTTATCAATGTTCAATGCACAATCTGCATACATTGCTACATTGCTAAATTGACTTCACGAAAGCATCAGTTTTCTTTGGGGGAGGGGGGGGGATAGGTTGGGAGAGAAAGCTGCATTGCGAGAAAGCTGCATGAGTAAATGCCAAGAGAATAAAGTGTACAAACCCACAGACATATTTATCTGCCTACACTCTAAAAGCTGCGGAGGGTATCGCAGGAGTAAAAAGGCCAAGTTACTCTTCAGAGTGTTTTACTCTCCCAAAGCATGAAATAGAGTGAAAATTATTTTCACTATCCGTCAAACGAGAGAATGAAAGAGGTTTCTACTCTTCCTCTCTTTGAAAGAGTGAAATGCCCATATACTCTTCAAGAATGAGAGAGTAAAACGCGGTTATACTCCTGCTCTTGATTACCTTTAGATGCGTCGGCACACCGCGAGTGATTAGCACTAACAACAGTAAAACGTAATAATAACAGTAATAACAGTAAAACAGTAATAGTAATATATACGCAGTAAAACGTACTGATCATGTCTGTTGAGGCGTTAGAGATGCTTAACAAAAAGAGCAGCGTTTCTAGCACGCACCAGTGGATTTCCGTGCACCAGGAAAGCACTTAAAACTCTTAGTATTCACGTTTTTAGTTTTGGATCTGTGTAGTGCAATAAGCAAATACTATCTCATTCAATCGGTAATTATCGAAGCTCAACGCAAACAGTTATGACATTCTCCTTATAGTAATGTTAATGTTTTTTTGCTACGACCATCGCACACTGGTGGTGGTGCCGTAAGCCTAACGTACGTTACGGCTACAGTGTACTATGGTGGCTTTAGCCGTAGAACATGAACAAGAATGGACGAAAATAGGTCCCATGTGGTAAAATAAAAACTAAATTGTTTAGTGTACACTTCAGATGCACGATGTTTCGTAGGCAGAAATGACTAACTAACCAGTTTGCGAGTAAGCGCAAATGACGTTCATATAATAGTTTGCGGTAATCTTCCTATTTATACTGTAAAGAACGTGCCGGATAGACGTTTTGATCTAGCGAAGAACAAAACAAACACAGTAAAGACGGTATCTACAGTCCGGCTGATTTTGAGAAGCGTGGAGACACTCAAATCTACGCGTCTGAACAAAAATTGCAGACATAATTCTACCATGATGCTATGGCATAAAAATTAAGCACTAGTTTCTCGTCTTTCGGTGTGGTGTGGTGGTTCATTCTTTCGCCGGCACTCGCACGCGTCGGACGCAAAAATCATGGTCTCCCGCGGAGGAGCGAAGGCGGTCCTTGGTGGCCGCGGAAACAGGATTACAGACGAAAGTGACAAGGATTTTGAGATCATCTTGCCGAATTTGCCGACCGGAAGTGTTGTTTTGAACACAGTGTTTTTGCACGCTGATATTCGAGTGAGGCCTTTCAAAGTCGAAGATTTTCGGGATGCCCTGGACAAGGATCGAACGACTGCTTCCCGACGTAATAGCATTGGGCGCGTACCAGATCAACCGTGTGTTGGCCATCACCCTTAACAGCCAGGAGGCGACGAAGAGGTTGACTGAACTGAAACAACTCCAGGTCAAGGGACGCCGCTGCTTTGTTATCGACCCTCATGAGCAGCGGCTGAGGCTGCGGCTTCACTGATTATTACACGGCGTCACGGACGAAGATTTTCGCATGGCTTCGGCGGCTTTCGGAAAAGTTAGTGAGGTGACCTGCGAACGCTGGCGTGTAGAAGGAGTAAGTGAGAAGAATTCGACGACCCACACTATTTTCATTAAGCTGAAAAGCGGTATGAAAGTTGAGGACCTGCTTCATCAGATACAAGTAGCTGGTGAATTAGCCCTAGTGGTAGCCCCCGGTCGGCCTATGCAACGCCTTCGTTGCAGCATGCACAGGATGTGTGCGTCGCGAGTGTAAGGTGCCACGGTGCTCACGCTGCTGGTGTTTCGGGCACGGGGTGCGGAATGCGTCCGTTCGTACGCCTCAGTGACCACGTCAACGGAGGCCGAAAATGCGAGAGATGCGAGTGGTGCCGTTCCAGCCATTAAAATGCCTTTGGAAAAACCTGCGAAGACGGGAGACAAGAACAGTTCAAGTAGTGTGGAGAAAACCACTGGCAAAGATGCCGACTGACAGACCCACCAGCATTATAGCAAGGGCTGGTGACACCGCGGACAAGAAAACTGTGAACAAGTCAATTTCACTGTGCAGTGAAACCAGGCGGTCGGGCGGTCCCGGATGCGTCTAGCGTAGCGCTAGACGTGCAAGGTAAGCGCCATGCTCCGGGCCTAATTCCTCCACATGGTTGAAATGGCACTTCGAGTGTCATTTAGCTTCGCCACGCTGAACGTTAGAGGCTTGGCTTCAAAGAAGAAGCAAAGCCAAGTCTATCGGTTGTTGTTGGAAGAAAATATGGATATACTTGCAGTGCAGGAGACGAAAGTTGAAGGCGAGGAGGAGACTGGGAGCATGGTGCTTAAGTTTACATCACGGTATTTTGTCACTGTGAGCCAGGCCATATGTACATCTGGGAGATGTGTTCTTTTTGTTAGAAAACTGCCAGGATTAGTCATAGAAAATGTATTTTCTTGCCCGTCAGGCCGAGTAGTATGGTGTGATATTGTTTATTGTCACACTGAATGGCACATTATATGTGTTTACGCTCCAACTATTCGCCAGAAAAGAGCTATTTTTTTTAATTTACGACAACATATGTGTACTGGTAGAAAACTATTATTGGTGGGGGATTTGAACTGTGTCCTGAATGAAAGTGATAGATCAAGCAGTAGCAACGTTAAATACAAAAGCAGTGATGTTCTGTAACAGGTGATTATTGAATACAAATTGGTAGATGTAGCGGAGTGTCTGTATAGCTTCCGAGATGTGAAGTTAACCCACTTTCAGGGCACAAGTAATGCTCGATTGGATTGACTTTACCTTACTGCGGATGCGATAGCCCAGTGTAGCAGTTTTAACGTTGCCGCTGTTTCCTTTTCTGACCAATGTCTTGTAAAATGTAATATCGGATCAAAAAAGAAAGGAACGCCTTTTCTTGGAAACAGTGGAAAATGAATTTAACCTCTCAAGTCATGAGTCATTTAGCGCGTCAGTTATAAAACTAATTAATAATGCTAACATGGAGCGTATGTACAAAATATAAGAGAAGAATGGGAGGTTTTTAGGCAGCGAATCAAAATGAAAGCAATAGAGAGATTTAGCGTTTTATATTTTGAATCTAAAAAGGAGGAGAAAGAGCTTAGACGGACACTTGAGAGGTTAACAGCTCTTGAAAGGGAAAAGCCTGGATTATATGCTGACGATTTGCGGAGTATCAAACAGAGGATAGAGGTGTATGAGGAGGAACGCTACCGCGGTGCGTTAGTGCGAGCCAGAGCAACATCAATGACTGTGAATGATCGTCTGACGAAGCGAGCGCTTGTATTAGAGAAGAGTCATTCCAGACGAGATAATATAGATGTCATTGAAGTCAACGCTATCGAAGTTTCAGACAATGAGAGCATAGGACGAGCGTTTGCCAAACACTACGAAGCACTCTTCGCTGCCTCGCTAATTGATGCAGAGGCATTTAAGCAAGAGTTCCTTAGCAGAATGCCGAAGTTGTCAGATGACACCAAATCAGCTTCAGGGCTATCTATAACGCCAACGGAAGTAGAAAAGGCTGAAGATAAAATGAATCCTGGTAAATCTTCCGGGCAGGACGGTCTTTGCGCTTCGTTTTATAAGAAGTTATAAAAAAATTATTCCAAGTACTCGCAGACGTCTTCAATCAGGCTTATAAACTTGACTGCCTCCCTAGGTCCTTTAGTTAAGCGCATACAGGTTTTATACCAAAGACAGAACACTCACTCAGAGAAGTTAAAATTAGTTTCTTCGTATAGACCTGTATCACTAATTGTGATTACAAAAGTTTATTGAAAGTAATAGCACGGTGACTTCAAGGGGTATTATAAAATTGGTAGGGCCCCACCGAACATGCTGGATTATTGGACGCATCCAATGTTACCAATATACACAAGATGCGCTGCGTGCTCGAGTGTTGCGATGCCAATCAAGGAGGGGTAGCCATTCTACAGATTGCTCTCGAGAAAGCTTTTGATTGTGTTCCCCACAACCTTCTGCTTGCCATTCTTGATCATGTCAACGTTGGTTCTGTAATCAGAAAAGGGGTATCTATGGCATGCCAGTACTGCACGATCCGTCTGGTAATCAACAAAACGCTAGGACATGCAATTAACATACAACGTTCTGTCTATCAGGGCTGCCCGCTGAGTCCCCTACTGTTCATTGTATATATAGAATCGTTGTGCTTAGCAATAACTCAAAACAGCAGAATTCATGGCTTTAAGTTCAGCACAGAAGACTGGGAGAGGGCTCTTAACAACCCCGAACTCTCAGTCCAATACTAGGTAGTCCAGGAGGCCTGCGAACGGGCGGAAGGTCACGGTCTTCCAGTCCCCGGCGTAACGCGGCCAGCAACTGCGGCGGGCACCTCTTAGGGAGGTGTCTGACCAGTTCTCTGGGACCAAATTAGGTTCATTTCACTTCACTTCATGGCTATAGATTACATCAATCCGAAGTTAAAATTCTGGCGTATGCCGACAATATGGTTGTTTGTTGTACCGATCAAGGTAGTGTTACCGCTACCATCACTGTAGTTAAAGGTTCGGCAATGCAACTGGCAGTCTAGTAAACTGGGGAAAGTGTCTGGGCTTGTGGCGTGGAGAGTGGTCGTCAAGACCAGACTGTTTTGCCAATGTTAAGTGGATGAGCACACCTGTCAAGTACCTTGGGGTGCCACTGGAATATTATAAATATTATGAGAACTGGCAAGAACAATTAAGCGAGAGAAGTCCGGGCGAAAGCCAATAGATGCAACGGTAATCATCTATCAGTGTTTTTGAGGGCGACTGTCTAATCTTTTCTTTGCCTCAAAGCTTTGGCATGCGATGCAAGTATTGCAGTGTTCAAGGGCAAACACACACACACACACACACACACACACACATATATATATATATATATATATATATATAATGAGATATAACAGACAGTAATGCCAAGGAATGTACAGGGGAAGTTATTAACATTAATGGAATGTAAATAAGAAGAAAGAAAAGTGGATGAAAAAATTACCAACTGTAAGCTTACAGTTGGTAATTTTTTCATCCACTTTTCTTTCTTCTTATTTACATTCCATTAATGTTAATAACTTCCCCTGTACATTCCTTGGCATTACTGTCTGTTATATGTCATTATTATTGTGTTAAAAACACGGAAAAACGAGCCCTTAGGTATACACTTCTTTCCCTTATATATATATATATATATATATATATATATATATATATATATATATATATATATATATATATATATATATATATATATATATATATATATATATATATAGATAGATAGATAGATAGATAGATAGATAGATAGATAGATAGATAGATAGATAGATAGATAGATAGATAGATAGATAGATAGATAGATAGATAGATAGATAGATAGATAGATAGATAGATAGATAGATAGATAGATAGATAGATAGATAGATAGATAGATAGATAGATAGATAAATGACTTGCCTGCAAACCTAACCTGTAAAACCCGCGTGTTTGCTGATGACTGCGTTATATATGACACTGTTACTGACACTTCAAAACAGTCATCCTTGCAAGCCAACCTAAACTGCCTCCAGGAATGGTGTGAGCGCTGGCTCATGGAACTTAACCCGAGTAAATGTAAAGTCGTTTCCTTCCATCGCCGCCACATGCCGCTTGTGTATCCGTACGCAGTTAATGCCATCCCGCTAGAAAATGTTCTGTCATACAAGTATTTGGGCATCACTCTTTGTAGCGATCTTTCACGGAACATACACATTACTAATATCATTTCATCTGCAAATAAAACACTGGGTTTCCTTAGACGCCATTTACGCCTCGCTCCACAATACGTAAAATTACAAGCATACAAATCCATCGTTCGACCTAAACTAGAATACGCATCGCCAATTTGGGACCCTCGACAATCTTATCTTACTAATGCCATCGAATCGCTTCAAAACCGGGCCGCTAGATTTATTCACTGTTCATACTCTTCAACTGTCAGCGTATCTGGATTGAAAACGGAATCTGGTTTACCAGATCTAGAACTTCGCCGTCGTATTGCCAGCCTGTCATTGTTCCACAAACTTTTTCATAGTCCCTTGCATGCCCCACCTTATATCGTTCCCGTAACACGCATATCTCACCGCACGAGCCATTCGCTTCAAGTTGCTCGGCCACACTCCCGGACTTCTACTTTTTCTGCCTCGTTTTTTCCACGTACCGCACCAGACTGGAACGGCCTTCCCAGTGAAATCGCAACCATCCTCTGCCCATCATCGTTCATAGAAAATATCAATAAGCACTTTTTATGTTAAATCTTTGGCTTCTATGTTTTGTGTTTATAATTACCCACCCCTTATGTAATACCCCCTCGCGGGTCTTTAAGGAAATAAAATGAAAATAAAAATGAAAATACAGAAGCTCCTTCGAAGAGTGAAACATGGAGGGCTGGGTTTAACACGTCTTTTCATACGCCATGTCGTAAATGGGTTCTTTTTTTGTTTTTCGCTACACAAGGGATCCGTTCTCACGTACAGTGTGCCAACTGAGACTGATGCGGACTTTACATGGACATGTGGTTAGCACGAATGACATGACCGGTGCTGTCCGCGAGTATCTTAAGGAGGTTATTCTAAGTGTGTGGTTTTTATCTGTTAGATTTTCTAATGAATATTTGCTTTCAGTGACTCGCAAAAAGTTGTACAAAGATGTATGTCATGTTGTTTTAGCTGAACCCCTGTACCGTGCCATGTACGCTGGAGGTCAAGGGAAAGATGTGCTTAAACGAGTGAATAGAATGGAAGTGGCTCCTGCCGCAAAGTCCTTCTTTTTTAAGCGTCACACAGGTACATTATCTGTTAGGACATTTGAAGCAGACCATGGTTTTTACTCACCTTGGGGATTGCCTTAGGGATTGCCTTGGGGATTGCCTTATCTGTGAAAAACCGGAAGCTATAGACCATGTTTTCTTACATTGTTGGGAGGGAGTATATTTTTGGTATGTACTTCAAAGGACGTTAAAGAAGTTACCTTGAAATTCTCATGGTATACGATTTCTGCCAATAGTGGACAAAGAGGGAATGCCTTTTGATTTTATTATGCTATGTGGCTTTCACTGTTTATGGAGGGCTCGTATGGCGGGTTTTTATTGCGATGAGGATGCACAGCCTGCACGAATGTATTTCCGTGAATGTATGGCCAAGTTTGTTCAACTGCAGAAAACTCAGGAGATGGTACCTGAGTGGTTGTCAAGGGTAGAGCCCTTGGCAGCACTTAGGGAACTTTAGTTTGTGTCGGACTGTTACTGCTTGTTTCTGTTGTGATTGTGGTTTGATCTACGCGCCTATGAACAGGTAATAAAGCAGAAAAAAGTGGTGTAGTGGTTAGCGTGTCGAACTTGCGATCTGCTGTGTGTCTAGAGCTGAGAAGTTCGAGTCGCACTTCATCACGTTTTTTTTTTTTCACACTTTATTCTTTTTTTTAGTCGTAGTGCTTGTATTAGGCATCCTTACAACCTGTGCGTGAAGAAATCTGTCAAAAACAATTAAAAATCTGGATTTCGCCCCAATTTCTGCTGTTATTTTTCGTGAGATGCACTGCTACTCTCTTCGGTGGGGTCATCTTACTCTTTTTCGGACAGCATTTTGTTACTTTATTGAGGGGGGTTGCTTTGACCCGCTATGGGAAAATCACTGAACTCTGCCTCAACAAGAGTTGATTTACTCTGGAAAAGAGAGTGAAATATGGAACAAGAAAGTACTCTCCCAAAGAGAGTGCCCAACACTCTTCAAGTTTTTAAAGTGCCGTGGAAGTAATGAATGACTCATATAGAAGCAGTAGAGAAAACAATGTCGTTTAAAAAATACCACGACACGCGAAAGACAGCGATGAATAAATATAAAACTCCCAACATCTCCACACCACCTGTGGTTCGAGAACAACCAATGCGATTAACGCAATCCGAAAGCATTTAACCGCTTATTACACTCTACAATGACCGTTATCATGTGAGGCACAATCTAAAGCATGTGAAATAAACACCGCAGTAGACCAGGTGAAACGTATGTCTAACCTCATTAAGAAGCAAGAACATGTGACCAAAATAATTGCGAAAGGCTTCAGGTCAGCATTGGGTTCAACCCACAGCTGAACACAAGGGCCACACGTTTTGGCTTTCGCTGGTTAACCATATGTGCAGAGTACTTGGGCGGTGATTTTTTCTTGCTCCTGTCGCTTGCTGAAGCTCATACAGATTCGTACTATAACCTTGAGGAAAATCGGGCGGTGCGGTTGCTAAACTATTGTGGAAATTATGGAAAGTACACAGTTAGGATCGAGTTGCGTTACTTAGCGAACTGCCTATATATAGGCAGTTCGCTAAACGGAGAACACGTGTATACACGTGTTCTCCGTTTCAATTTGGTTCTGCGCACGGCATATTCACCCGGCCTACAGTGTTCACATGCGTGCGTATATACATATGTCAGGGAGCGGCGCAAAGAACGGTATCTTGTTGAATGTAACGGGAGCATGCTAGCTTTCCTGGCTCAGGCAACGTTGCATATTTACTGTTAGTATTTCATAGCTTTGGCAAAATGTCGTTCACGTACTGATCTCTATTATTATATAATCCGAAATTTACCAAGAGAACTGCATATATTTCACTTTATTGTCTGTATAATTACGTCTTCCCTTGACGCACTCAACGTGGCTTCAAAACGACGGTGCTACGTGAACGCCTCAATGATCCGCTGAACCACCCGGCGTTAGAAAAAAAAACTCTTCTGCTCTGCACTGAATGGTCTTTACAGCGGAGTGAGAGATCCGTATTAAACGAACCAATGCTTTCACGATCTTTCTGCGCATGAGCACACGTGCCTACCTTAATTGTGTATAAAACAAAATGTGTTGATTATTTACTGTTTTATACAGTATGTTTATTTCCATAAATTGATTATGTATATTAAGAGTTCAAAACGCTTGTTCATTTTCACAATTTCAATAATTTCTTCATTATTTGCTAGCGCCAAATCTCGAAAAGAATTACTAGCAGTGTATAATACCAGAGTTCGGTAGAATTTTTCATGGATTTGGGTCAATAGCGAGAGCATGCATAGTTCCTGCAATCAGCTTTATATTTGGAAGAATGAAGCAAGTCTTTATTGAGAATAAGTTCACGTCACTTTGTTTTATTCTTGGTGAACGAGCGCCGCGATTGCCAAGAACGAAATCCACCCTAAACAGATCCGAAGCTTCTACTTTCCATCAATCCCATTGTGGTTGGAATGTCTGGTGCCTAGCCTGTTGGTACATAGCTTGAAATCTAAGAACCCAGCGTTCATAAAACACATACACAAGAAGGTAAGTAAGACACCCACACACGCTGGGACTTGTGGTTATTAAGCGTGTTTCTTTATTTTTTTTTTTTTTGAGGCTAGGTTCCTCAACTTGAAGACATGGTGATCGAAGCGCCGTTCAATCAACTTCGCGTGCCGCACGTAGAAATTTCAAAAAATAATTTGAGCGCAAACACACACACACACACACACACACACAACACACTTGTTTGATAATTGCATGCAAAAAATTAATTTGAGCGCAAACGCACGACACACACACACACACACACACACACACACACACACACACACACACACACACACACACACACACACAGGCATGAAACACGCACAGAGCTGTGTTGTGTGTGCGCGAATGTGTCGTGCGTTTGCGCTCAAATTAATTTTTTGCGTGCAATTATCAAACAAGTAGCCCAACAACAAGTAGTTCTACTCACGTTCACACTCACGCCAAATTCCACTCTAAGTTTTGTGGTATGAAATTTTACTCTGCAACTGTGGCCTTCTCCTTAGCAGTGCGATTGCCGATCACCGAGGACACTGTGATGTGAAAACACTTGCTGACTTTTGTCATTTTGGTAAAAGCGGGCACGACCGGTGTGGCCAGGGCCTTCAGTACTGTACGGCGTTGTGCGACTTTACCGCGCGGGGTTAGGTGTAGCGATATACATAAAAAAAAAAAACAACGACGAATTGTGGCGAAAAAAAAAAAAAAAACGACGAATTGTGGCGCGCCGGCGTCGCGCCGCCTACATGGCGCGGCGGCGGCGGCACGAGGAAGCCAGGCGGCGGCGCACAGAAGGGCGCAGGTGACGCGGGTTGTGTTTCGGGAACATATTCGACAGAAAATGCCATTTTCATCAAATGACATTAGTCTTTCCAAGTGACAGCAAACAAATGATATTACAAATGAATGTCATTTGTTGCAAGTGACTTTAAATTTGCCGTGTGACAGGGGTTTTCACTGCGAGCCTCGATGGAGGGTTGCACGTGACGTAATCTTTTAGGGGCGCTAGCGGCGCTCGCCTCTACCTCCATGTCAGTGGTTCGGGCGCGCCCTTTTTGAAGCGGTGAGCGGCGGCGAGAGGTTGTGTGCGTGGCGCTACGTCTGTACGGCACCAACGTCGTGAAATGCGACTGAGTGCTTATGTGCGTGACTTTCAAGGCCCGGCGAAACTTTGCTATGAACATAAGGTTCACCTTTGCGGCGGCATAGACCCTTTCCACTTCAGCAGCGATGAAGCTCTGTGTGATTTGAAGTGTTATCCCCGCATCGAGCTCACAGACATTATTAAGCACTACCTTGTTGGCGGCACAGGCTTCGCAATAAGGCACGAGCTCGAAGCCTATAAATTGATGGACGCCCACAACTGTGTGACTAGCGGATAGGTCCAACAGCCACGAGCTAAGAGACCTCGGAGAAGGCCGCCGTGTCGTCGTCGGAAACGTAAAGCGGTGCGCATGCTTCATATTCTCTTTGCTCAGTTCTCGGACGAATAATTTTTGTCACCGCGGTGGTGTCGCTTCACAAATTATTTTTGTGTGGAACGGCTTCACAGTTTGCAAGCGCACGTGGGGTGGTACAATTGGCATAGTTCGTTCCTGGTTGAGCCCAAGCGGCTTGCGATCATAACTGCTCTTTGTTGCAGGGTCCGACGGCGCGCGTTGGGCAGTTGCGCATCCAGAGATCACCTACGGTCTCGATTGATTACATCCTAGCTGATCGACGTTATATTGATAAAAGCGTTAATGTGCTTAGCTGACCATTCTCATAAGCAGTCAGCGACAGTGCACTCTCGTGAAAGCTTTGGTACACGAGATCGCACTGCGTCGCTGGCAACACACCGCACCTACCTAAATGCGCTGCTTTAAAGGATGCCAATGTTCTGCTGACTAGGCACAGACGAGGTAGTTGCCATGAAAGCGAAAGTAATTTACAGAGCTGTCCAAGCGTGCAGTTATCAAACAGCTTTTAACTGCTGATGTGATTTGACTGCTTCGTAAGCAGCGACCGGGGACGTAGTGCGCGCGCTCATTTCCTGCTGCGTAAACGAAACTTCATAACACGTCGCGAAAACACAAGTTTTTCACCACAAAAGCGAAGCTCTATGATGTTGCATAGGTTCTGAACACTTACCGGACGTGAAAGGTTTACCACACGCGCAATAGTGTGTGGCCGAGCCATCCAAACCTTTTCGATTGGTTTACAATCACTTCAGGTATGGAAAAAAACTGGCAGCATATCCACGGAGTGAATAATGGAGAGTCGGGCGAAGCATCCGTCCGTCCTTTCGTTCTTGCTTCCGTCCGTGCGTCCATCCGTCGGTGCAGCCATCCGCGAGTCCGTCCATGCATCTGTCTGTGTGTCCGTTCATCCATCGATTCAAGTACCACCATCTCGCATCTTTTCATCATATGTATGGATGGATGGATGTGGCTGTACCCTTTAGATCGGGCGGTGGCTAACGCCACCTAGTCGTAATATTTAGTGAACTAAGTACTAAATTTATCTTTTTTTTCCTTTAAATAGTAAAGTTGAGGGCTGGTACTTTGCAGTGAAGGGTTTAATTTTCACTCGTGCCTTGACTTTAGCCACCAATCAGACAAGCTTTTTCTAGTTAATTCTAACCGCTTAAAGTTTATTTTGCCCTCCCTGTCCCTAAACCCCAGTGCTTTGAAAAACTCTGTGCCATCATCCTGAACTATAGGGTGGAGCCCTTTACAGAACATTATCAAGTGTTCGGCAGTTTCCTCCTCCTCTCCACATGCACTGCATACCGTGTCTACCCCTTCGTATTTGGCCCGATATGTCTTGGTTCGCAATACTCCCGTCCTGGCCTCAAACAGTAGAGAACTACCCCGGGTATTATCATAGATTCGTTCCTTGGCAATTTCCTGCTTAAAAGTTTGATAGATCTTTAGTGCAGACTTGTTAATCATGCCGTTCTCCACATATCAGTCTCCGTTGCCTTCACTTTCTTCATAACCGATAATTCTTTTTGGTGTGGCCCCCTGCTGTTTTCCAAGTATTTACCAGTCAATTTTCTGGTTCGCTTCCTCCATTTTGTATCGACATTCTTCATGTACAAGTAGCTGAATACCTTCCTAGCCTTACGCTCCTTCCCCATTTCTCTCAATCGCTTCACAAATTTTATCTTGCTGCTAGCTTCCCTGTCCTCAAATGATGTCCATCTAATATCACCTTGTACGCCCTGATTTGGTATATTCCCGTGAGCTCCTAAAGCAAGCCTACCTATTCCACATTGCTTAATTTCTAATCTTGCTTGAACTTCTGATCTCATGCACAAGACCGCATTGCCGAACATCAGACTAGGAACCATGACCCCTTTCATATTCCTCTCACAACATCATACCTATTGTAATTCCACAGTGCCATATTTTTTAGGACTGCTGCATTCCTGTTACCTTTAGTCGTCACGTATATTTCGTGTTCCCTTAGGTACTCGGTCCCATTGCTTATCCATACGTTCAGATATTTGTATTTATCTGTTATCTCTAGCGTGACCTCCTGTATTCTTAGCTCACTACCTTCATTATCATTAAAAATCATGACTGCTGATTTTTCCTTACTGAATCTGAAATCTAATCTATCTTCCTCATTACCGCAGCTGTCCATCAATCTCTGCAAATCTTCCTTGTTGTCGGCCATTAGCGCTATTTCATCTGCGTACATCAATGCTGGTAGTGCCTGTTCAATGAGCTTTTCTTGTTTGACGAAAGAGAGGTTGAAGCCCAGTTCACTTCCCTCTAATTTGGCCTCTAATCCTTGTAGGTACATCATGAATAATAAGGGTGACAGGGGACACCTATGTCTAAGCCCCCGTTTCATCTCTGTGGGCTTGGATACCTGTTTTTCCCACTTTATAACTACCATGTTACTTTTATAGATTTCCTTCAAAAGATTAGTGACTGCATCTTCCACACCTAGTGTGTCCAGTATTCCCCACAAGTCCTCTAGAACTTCACTATCGTACGCTCCCTTGACATCCAAAAATGCTAGCCACAGGGGCCCGAGTTCCTTTCCTGCTATTTCGATGCACTGCGTCACTGAGAACAGATTGTCTTACAACTTCCTGTGTTTCTGAAACCCATTCTGCAGTTCCCCCAGCACCCCCTCATCCTCTATCCATGCCTGCAGTCTTTCCTTTATAATCTGCATCGCGAGCCTGTAGATTACTGATGTCACTGTTATAGGATGGTAGTTGTTTATGTCAGCTTTGTCCCCCTTTCCTTTACAGATCATGCTCATCCTGCTAAGTTTCCATTCATCGGGGACTTCACCATCGATTATTGTTCTGCTCACTGCCTCTCTCAAAGTTTGTTTAGACTTCGGACCCAATGTCTTTATCAGCATAATTGGAATGCCATCTGGGCTTGTTGATGTACTACTTGGAACCCTCTTCTCAGCCCTTTACTACTCTCGTTGTGAAAATGAAGCCATTGCTACACTTGATCCATCCTTGTCTATTGTGGGGCATAAGGCACTTCTTTGTTGAAATTTTTCTGTCACCCTTATTCTTATATATTCAATAGTTTCGTCCCCTTCTAGCCTAGCACCTTGAGCTGTAGTTATAAACCTCTGCTCTAGGCTCGTCCCATTTTTTAGGGAGTTTAGATGGTACCAAAATTTTGCAGCTGCCTTTCTATCCTTTTTATGTACTTCTGCCAACCACTGAGCTCCCTTTCTTCTAATCTTCTCTTTGATCAGAAGGGATGCATCCCTTCTACAGCTTAGAAAGATTTTCCATTTTCTTTCAACATAATCTGTCGATTAACCCCGCTGCTTAGCATGTCTGTGTTGCCTACAGGCTTCCTGACGTTTCGCTATGGCTCTCCTAACTTCCTCATCCCACCAACTCTTGGGCTTGTGTCTTCTCTTCCGGGGTGACTTGTCACTTGCCTTAGCAAGCTCTAGCTCAAATAGTCAAATTAGATTTGTGTATGTCCTCACTGTTTTATTATCCTCAGTGATTACTTTCTCAATTTGTTTAGTAGCAATTGCTATTTGCCTTTATGAATGAAAATTTTCCGGTAGTTGCTCATCTTGTCTCCTTCCCACTTTCACTGCTCTTCCAAAACTTAGCTTGATACGTTTGTGATCACTACCCAGACTTCTGGAGGCACCTTCATCTATGTGCGTTCCCCTGAGCTTATCGTACATCCTATGTGACATCATTGCATAATCTATCGTTGACTGCAGCCTTCCTACCTCCCATATTATTTGCCCTTCACACTTCTCAGTACTCTTGCAAATGATCAAATCATGCCTTTCACACATATCTATGATCATTTTGCCTGTTGAGTCAGTATACCCATCTATATCTTCTATGTGCGCACTCATTTCTCCTAGTATAATTATCTCGCACTCTCCTCCTAATTCCTCAACGTCCTTTGATATACACTCGACCATTGCCTGGTTTTCCTCTTTGGCCTTTGCTTCCGTCCACAAGTACACCAAACCAAGGAGTGTCATTTGCCCTGCCACTTTCCCTTTTAGCCATAAATGTTCCTTGCACTCCTGCTTGACCCTTTGCCACTCTGTACTTCTATGAACGAATGCCCCAATACCACCCCTTTTCTGCTGTCTTCTGTTCTATTTCAATATTCCCATATGTAGTCTGGATTACAAGGTGGTTGCTCCATGTCCCGAAGATGTGTCTCCACAACCCCATATACCATCAGTTCCTCCTGCCTCAACTGCTCTTCTATCTCTTCCCACTTTAACCTATTCCTGCCACCCTGCATGTTAATATAGCCTATGCCTGACTTAGCTCAGCCCCTGTGCTTATGTTGATTTCTTCTCCCACGGGCTCCGTGTGTCTCGAATATTTGTGCCCCTTTCGAACCGTCTTCGACTACACTGTTGGCCTCAGAGCTCTGGGCCCCCCTAAAAAAGCTGTGGCTTGACGACCCATCTTATTACCAACCCTCCTGTCCGTCGCACCATTGTAGCGAATGCCATCCTGTACAAAGGGGCGAGCGCCGAGCTCGTGCACGTCTTGGTTCACCTCCATTACGCTGTATCCGAGTTGCCAGCTCATACTCTTGATCACACCGTTGGCCTCCACTACCCTCATTTCAATCCCACGAGACTACCCCCAGCCCTCTGGGACTGTGCATATGGTCACATGCACACTCCCAGAGGCTTCCCGGAGCTTACGCATCCCATTCTTCAACTGTCTTTGAAGGTTCTGATCCTTGCCCTTCAACACATCATTGAGCCCAGCATGAATAATGACGAGATTTTCGCCCTCCATGCTGTTCTCTACAACCTCCTTAGCTTTGGCCAGTGCATCCACCATGCCTTTCCCTGACTGGGCCTCCACCCTCACCCATCTTCCTTCACTGTCTTGAAGACGCCATCCCTAACCCTGGCTTCGTTAGAGTCCCCCACCGTCAGGACCCTTCTACGCTCCAATCGCTGGCTTCCTGTTTGTGATGGTGCCCCTATTTGCTTCACCTGTTTCTCTCAGCCGTTTGTCCTGTGTTCCTGCCCTGCTTGAAGACTGCCGCGCCACCGAGCTGTATGTTCTCGGGGCCTCCGTGCTGTGGCCAGACACTGTGGCCCCCTGACTTCACTTCTCACCTGTTCCTTCCCGCCTGTCACCATCTTTGCTACCCATGCCTTCCGTGTCACACCGCTCGGGGCCGGGGCAAAGCGCCATCAGCTCCTTTACCCACAGCTCGAGCTCCGTCCGCCCTTCCTGTTCTTTTCGAAGGTCGCCCTTCATTTGCTCCAATAGGCTAGCGGTAGCCTCCTCCTGCTCACACGACACTCCGAGCCGTTTTTGGAGTTCTATCCTCTGCTCCCGTTCCACCCTAAGCTCCCCCCAAAAGCCCCTCGATGCTAGCTTCCGTGCGCTGCACAGCCGCCTTCAGTGCTTCGCAATGAAGGCGGCCGCATGTGTATTGGATATGCATATGTGCACCGCACCACATGCATATATATTCACATATTCATATATATATATATATTTATATTTATGCATATATGCACCGCATCGCATATGCATATATATTCCGCATATGCACCGCCATCCAGCGGACATGCCAAGGACTAAATGAGAGGTGGTACACGCACACTTTCTTACGGCTTGCGCTTCATGTCTACTTCCTACCTTTAACCACCTGGAGTTCATGATATATACTAGTTCACTGTATTCATGGCACTGTGGCCCAACGCTCGCTAAACCTTTCTAAAACCAAAGAGGTTACGCCCAGCGAGTATAACGTAGCAAGCTTTTCCTGTCAGATAGTGCTCAATGTACATGCCAATGGCTGCTAAGGGGTAATGAGAGACAGGAGAATTCGGCTTTTAGTTAACGCGCTTGCTGCGAATTTTTTATTGTTCAACAACGCACAGAAGAAATCTCTCACCGGCACCACCTTGGAGCTCAAAATGTAAGACTGGTTACACACTATGACTACTACTACAACTACGAGGGACAAACGGGTGCCGCTATAAGGAGCTTCGCCCCTTAAAAAGTTGACATCAGACGCATTCTCATCGCCAGGCTTTTTACTCGAGTGGTTGTAGCAACCAAATAGGTCCAGTTCACCATTATGACCACAGGAATCTCGTACAGATGCGCACCCGTGAGGATACGTTCTGCGACTGCTTGGTGGTGGTAGTGGTTAGATGAAGTAAGTTATTCTTGAAGGAAGGGAAAAAGGCACCTAACTTCTGTTAGCCATGGTGACAGAACGCGCTTTCAGACCATTTTAAACTATATTAACGGGCACCTCGGCGCTTTATTCGCGACTCATGACGTGCCCGCGATCACGTGGCACAGTTTTTATGTATGGTGATTGTTGTTGATACTCGCAACAAGCGTTTTAAGAGGCGTCGCTGCATGCGTGCTCGCCCTGGTCTACACGAGCTTGTATGCTTAGCTCGATCGGTGTTTCTGTCGGTGGCAGTGTTCGGCGGTTGGTTCAGCGGTTCGTTTGCGTGGACACGTATTTTCTTACCTCTGCTGTGCAGGTGCATTACGCGAGTCACAAAGCGGCGCGGGCGGCACTCGCAAGTCGATAAGTTATCAGGAGTTTTACATTGACAGGGATGACCTATAGAAATTAAAAATATAATATATAGAACCGGCCAATGTGAGCCGTATTAATAACGCGTGGTTGCAAACGTGGAGAGGTGTTATCAGTATCATTCCCTTATGACTTGGTGCACCCGCTTCACGAGATATATTCGGCGCGGCGAGGTTTCTTGGCTCTCGCGCTGCACTCTTGATGGTCGTCTCGCATGAGGTGGCCGCGAACGGCAGTGCAGCGTGCTTTCGTCGTCTGATAAAAGCTCTTGATGCTATAATGTCAGGCTTTTCATTAATCGAACGACCACTGTTACACAACTAAGATTTTTATGCACTCATAATTTTAAAATTTCTTTTGAATTAGTTTAGTGTGACGAGTTTTTAAAAATATTTTTGGGGAATCTAGTTTTCAACAAAGCATTTCTTGAATATTATTTCACATGTTACTAGGGCTAGATATGTCTTGTGGTATGTAAAAAGGTAGTGCAGTTCATACCTGGCGATAATCTATTTAAAAACTTCCTTCAAAATCTGTTTCAGTGTTATGTGTATTATAAGCCAATGAGAATATCCACTGGTGCCCCCACGTTGCTGAAAATTTGTATTTGCAAGCTTTCAGGAAGACATAATAAATGCCACTAACTGCTTCGAAGCAAAGTTCTTCTGCTCCAAATTTGAAATTTTGCTGCTCGAAAAACTGCTCCCAATTTAGTCTTAGCCGTCTCACCCCTGGAGGACGCAACTGCATCACAAACGAATTTTTCCCACCATGACACACCACAAAGGCTGCACAAATGGAACACCAGTGCAAGCTTGCCCGTGAGCAACAGTGTCGCTGAAGGGCAGGCGAATCGCTCCTCTACACTTCACTACTCTTTTGTACCGAGAGCAATCGCATGCAGTTTGTGCCATGATTTTTCATCATAGCAGTGCAGGATATCACTCGTGCTTATAATCAACAAATACTTGAACTGCACCCATAGAGTATCTCACAAAAATACCTAGAAAAAGATCTGGCACTACCGTCTATGCGGATTTCTTGAGGCGTATGGGTGGAACGCTGGAAATGACAGTATATATGCCTGCGAGGCTTGTGTTGGCAGGTGTTGAGCGAGACTTCAACTGAAAAGTATATACGACTGTGCAGATTCAACTCAAAAGTAGATACGACTGTGCAGATGAGGCTTCTCTAAAGCAAAATTTTCATAAGCAGATCTCGATCACTCGTAATATATTCTAAAATAAAAATTCACTCATCTTGATGGCACAACCAAATGGCGAAAGCAAGAAACTGACAACATAAAATGGCAGAGGGAATGGTGGCTTTGTTGTCTGCCTACCTAGTTAAGCGGCCGTTGGTTACTTTATGTTTCGTGAAATTGTACATCGACACATAAGTTTTGAGTATTAAATAAGACACCTTTCTGTGCAATAGCAAAACACGAATAGCTTATCACGTGCTTTCTTAGTAAGAAATCAACTAACCTAATGTGAAGCCAGGGGCGTCTTCGATGTTAACAAATCCGAGTCAAGTTCGAACCTCACATATCCTGGCATTCCCTTGCATCCAGCAGCTCACTAACGCCAGATTTCCCTCTAGGTAATTTTGTGAGCAACTCTATGGCTGCTCCACACAGGATATGGACTCTCGTGCATTTTCGCAAGTCAGTGGAGTGATGCATTATAGGTAGTAAGTGCTTCCCAACTGTACCTTAGAAAGTTAGCATTAGGCTCTATGGCTGCAACATCAGTGTATGCTGTGGCTGCGACGTGAGGCCTGCCTGATGCAAAAGAAACGAGCGCAATGAAACACAGAACAGGCACTTCGTGCCTCTTCTTGATGTTTCCTTTTTACTGCGCTCATTTGTTTCGAATCAAGTATGAACCAGCTTGCCCAAATACATGTCTTGATGAGGCCTACCATTTTTTGTCCACATGTGACACCAAATGACAAAGTGCAGCCTATTGTACTACCTTAAACATTTTCCTTTCCGTTTTTTTGGCAGCCTTTGCAAATCTTGAGTGATTTTTTTTTTTTTTTCTGTGTCCATGCATTCATCACACCAGCACTTCAGTTCACAAAAGCCTCCCCCGTTCACTCATGACTTGCTTTAGCATTTCTATGTCACTCGATCCATGGTGCAAAATCCTTGCCACATGCAAGAATGACTTTTGACTGAAGCATTTGTTTCGCTCTGCTGCTATCCTCTCAGGCCAAGCTATGTTACTACTATGAGGTGCAGTCTGAACTTATTTTCTGCACCAAGAAGTCAAAGCTACAGTGTGCATTTTAATTGATTCATCATCATCATCATCAGCCTGACTACGTCCACTGCAGGACAAATAAATGCCTCTCCCATGTTCTGCCAGTGAACTTGGAACTGTGCTTGCTGCTGCCACGTGCATACGTCAATTACTTGATTAGCTTGTACCACTAAAAATATCCTCTAATGCATCTAAATTGTGAAATGCATGGAAGAGAGCTAGAATACACCACCAAGGGTAGAGGGTATGCATCAGCAAGTACATTAGCAGCAGGCTCAGTATGAGACAAGCAATTGACCAAGGCACACCGCCTCTAATGAGTGTCCAAAAAAGTGACACGCCAGGTATATGTTCGGTTGTAGACATGTGCACAGTGTTACCATATTTGTATCACTAAACATTATTAATAACACTATGAGTAAAGTATTGCACCTGTTTGATGTGCAGCTGTTGAGAATATTGCAAAGTAAAGAGCAAGGTTACCAATTTTCAATGTTTTTGATACACCACTGTATATTCTGCATCACATGCAGTGAAAAAATGTTAAGCTTGTGTGTTTTCACTTGCTTGATTCACAACACCGTGATGGAACTCCATGACGACAAAAGCTTTCTGCAGAGATACTAGAACACAGAGCAACAAATTGGCACACACTTGTGATCTATGGTTTGATGTTTATCTATGGTTTGATGTTTTAGCGATTTCGTAAAACATTCATGGATTCTTATTCACTATCATGATCATATTGCCCTATTTCTCTGAAGATTGTCAATCTTCAATATCTCGGCTGTTTCAGGGCCTCTTTGGTGGAAAAAGTACAAATGACAGACAGAAACAATTTTTTTCTTGCTCATATAAAAGGCTCTCATATACAAGCATGGGGAGCTTGGCTATGAAGAGATCTGTATGTGTGTTATTTAAACCTTGACAGTCCTTGTGCCTATACATTGAATTACTTTTTTAGCAGTAAAAAACAGCAGAAAGGGGAAGCTTGTGATGCGAAATCCATAAATAGTGGTTATTTGCCGAAGGCGATGTTTTGACCAGTGGACTTGTCTTCCCCAAGGCTAGAACTTCCAGCATTGAAGCACAAAACACCTGTTTACGCATTTCTTTTTTTTTTACGGTTAGCTTTTCTCACCTGGTTATCGTCTTTCTCACAATAAGTACTACTCGTTATCTTGCGCTGCACAAATATGTTGATTCCAAATCACCAACTAGCCCAAGCAGCTGTCAGATAAATAGCCTGGCTGTTCTTAAAAAAAAAAAAAAAGAAGAAGAAGAAGAAGAAGAAAGAGAGAAGTTGGGTACGGAAAACTTCACACGAAAAAGATCAAGAGACACTTGGTGCCACATTTATCATCGACCAGAAAACAATATTCTGGAGAATTTGCAAAATGACATGCTTTGACTGTTGGCTGCCTTCGTAGCCTGTGTGAACCTCCTTTCGCAAAAGAGCATTTTTGTAGAGTGCAGCTGCCACTGCTGGCAAAAGGACTTTTCAGGGCTCAGGTACGTTTGTCTCTGCAAGCCAGAACAGTCTGGTCCGAAGCAGTTGTAGCTGGCGACCCTCGACGACACGTGCAATAAATATATTATCTGCACCGAAGACGCACTTCTGATGCTCTGACATTGGTGCTTGACAGAGTCGATGCATTGGTTGTTCACTGGCCAGATCGGGACTGCTTCCACTCGGTGATGCGCTGCCGGAGTTCTTCATCTGCAAGACGCAAAAACGGTTTTGCTGGATTTTCAAGATTAAGTATTTCTCATACCCACACCCCAGTGAGGTGCAAATTATGAGAGGCTGTCTATAAACATTCTTTGCACGAAAGATGTGTTGATGTGCTGATTTGTGCATATTTTAGAGATTCATCATAATTAGAATATAATCCAGCATCTATTTAAGTTGACCAAAAGCCCAAGCAGGCACTTCTTCAAGTGCTCATTTTTCTTTGTTAAGCACAACAGTACTGATAATTATCAGCCAAGAAGGCCCAAGATGGTATGCAGATGTTATATTTGAAATAATTATCATATGTTATAACTAATATAAATGTTATACCATAATAATAAGTCAACTTGTTTACAGACTCATTAGTAAACTATTAGAACCCTGTGTTATCGTAAAAATATTTTGGTGTGCATTTAATGCCGAATCTAACCTTAAATTATTGTATTACACACATTATAAATAAAGCAAATAGCATGCTCGGTTACATTCGTCAAAATTTTACAAGACCTTCTCTTTCTTAAAGCTTTTTCTTGTATAAAACACTAACCAGATCTAAGCTTGAATACGCTTCATCAGTTTGGGATCCTTTTCGTGAAAATCTCTCACAGGCACTAGAAATGATTCAGAACGATTCTATTCGTTTTGTTTGCTCTCAGTATAGTCCCACTGCGAGCACAACAGCAATGAGAAATGATCTTAAATTGCCGACTCTCGCATCTTGACATAAAACGCATAATCTCGTTCTTTTTCATAAGCTTTATCATAATCCACACTTGCATAACCAACTATTCAGTCATTCACAGCAGATTTCCAATACACTAGACCATATACATGAAGTTGAAATTCCATCATATAGAACTCAAGCATTTTTTTATTCATTTATACTGCGTACATCAAAAGAATGGAACATCATATAGAACTCAAGCATTTTTTTATTCATTTATACTGCGTACATCAAAAGAATGGAATTGCCTTCACGCAGTAACAGTAGAAAATGGAGACCGACTTAATCAAGCGTGCTTTACCAGTGACATCATAGTTCATTTTTTCTTCCACACTTAGTCTGCATGGTGTATATGCTAGGTGTAATTTTACATGACGTATGGCCATATGTCCCTCTTTACTGCTTCATTGCAATACTATTAATTATTTTCTTTATTGTCCTACACCAATTGCCAATGTATATTATTGTTAAGTTACTTATTGTGTTATTTATACTGATAATCTTTACAAACCGGCTGACACATACCTAATTGCAGCTACTATTGCAGCTACTATTGCTTGCCGCCAGTGAGACAAGCTACTCTGTTTACTTCGCCGACATCGCAAGGGAGCCTGCCACGGACCGTAGCGCGGCCATCAACACCATAAGAAGGGCATTGAAGAAGAAAACAGCAGGATTTGCTGCTGAATGCTTGTGCCTAATCAAGTCACTTTGTCGTGCTTTTTAGGTGAGTGTACCATTCTATTGTGAATCAATTTTGTAGACTGGTTAGCTGCAAATCCCAACTGGATGAAAATTGTGACGCTCTTTCAATAAGTGATGGGTGTTGCCTTTACACATACCGTGCTCGAATAGGCTGTTTTTCTACCTTGTCAAAGAAGCCGAAACGCCTTATTTCGTATGGCTTCGTGTGAGTATACCTACAAGTAAGATCTGCATGACAGGCCGATTAACGCCAATATTATTTTGTCTTGCACACTTGCTACTTTGTTCTCAAGACATTGAAATGAACCAGGGCCTGAACTAGGTTGACCAACTTCTCACAGCAGTTAAGGAATGAACTTTTTTAGAAATCGCAGCGCTGCACCTTCCCCTGGTGGATCGGCGCTGGGGCAATATGGGAGAGCGGAGCGCCGGCGATCAGAGCACACGACGTTTTCCCACTTTCACCTGCTTTCATCACGCGCCGTGAGTGGTTTTGACTGGTGTATGGAGCTGCTACTGTGAAGAAACCCTTCTTCTGATCGCTCCGATTTTCATTCACGCATACTAAACTGTGTTGTTTGTCACAAATAACTGTAATCATCACTAAACATGCTGAATAAGAAAAGCGGCAGACACACTTGCCCGGTTCTGGAATGTGATATTACGAGAAAGTCACTGGACGTTTCATGCATTGTTTACCCGCCACGGTGGTCTACTAAGGCACTCGGCTGCTAGCCCGCAGGTCGCAGGGTTGAATCCCGGCCGCGGCGGCCGCATTTTCGATGGCAACGAAAATGTTTAGGCCCGTGTGCACAAATTTCTTGAGCCCTTCGATACAGAGTCTCTCATAATCGCATGGTGGTTTTGGGACGTTAGACCTCAACAAGTACAATAATGGTACATTGCTTGGTGCTACTTTATGGCTTTGATGTTTGTGGTGATGCAGCTAAGTTGGACCTTTGCTATCTGTGACCTCACTAACTGTAATTACGGGGCTGGGATTTTACACTTGCTGCTTTAGCTGTAAATAACTACGCAAATTTTTTTAAGATGAGAGGCTTAGATACCTCGTCAAAAACTGACAGGATCCCTTATCCATCCACCTAAGATAATTCGATGGCGAAAGCCATCTTCTTTTTCTTCTCAGTTGATGTACTGATCCTACCCCGCCAGTCTATGACTGTGAGCAGGATTTTTTTGTGGGTGCAAACCCATCTTGCATCGTGGCTGGGGGAGAGCACTGGTGTAGCTTGGGCGTGGGCAGGTGCCTGTGTGGCTTGAAGGGCGCCAGTGCCCCTTTTGCACCCCTTGGCCGACGCACCAGCCTGCCACCATTCACACCACCCTTTGAAAACTTGCTGTACCTAACAAGGTTTGCACTGCCTCCAAAAAGGGATTACGTGAATTCACGTAATGTTTTGATGACGTCAAAATTTTTGGTGATGTCTGATGTCATATATGTTGTCATCACGCAGTGGTTCTTTTCGATCACTCAACGTCGCCAACGTGAGACGCAAACAGTCGAGTTTCACGTTTGATGAGGTATCTAAGGTTTTCGCTTAAAAACAAAAATTGACCGCTGGGGGCTTTGCCGTCCCGCGGCGTCTGTGTCAAGAGGGATGATGCAAAAATCATTGCATGATGGTGTCAACATACGACGTCATCGTGACATCACGGATCACCAGAATGTGTAAGGTCATCATGACGTCCCATGATGAGGTCATGAGACGACATCGTCGCTTTGCACTGCTTTGTTATTGTGTGATCGGCTCACTAATCATGGAGGCCGAGCAGAACCAGGTGAGGTGCTGAAAGTTTGGAATGCCTCCAGTCATAAATCAGTGCAAAGCCACTTTATGTGCGGAAAACAGTTGCAGGGGTGGAGGGGGAGGATCAATAAGTTGCCTGAACAAAAAGAAACAGACGGCTGTCTCCTTGAGGTCGCCTTGGGTTAATGCATAAGAAACCTTGCGAGTTTTTCTTTTTGCGATGTTATGTAGTGTTTATTTTACTGTTTACTGCATGGATATGCTCAGATGTGTCTGCCTTTTATTGACCATAAACCTAGAGGCCTCACGTATTTTTGCTTTAGGCATCTCTCTCTCTCTTTTTTTCCCTATGTCAAGGCAAAGAGTGCTAGTCGCAATTTCATGATTATGGATACAAAAGCTACACTTGCTCTCAGTTTCTTTCACATTGTCAGGTTATGTAAGCGCTGCTGTGGCTGTATATATCTTTCCCACATTAAATGAGGCTTTAACGATTGCTTTTAGAGTCATTCTGACCATTAACAGCCTTCCACAGTAGCATTTTCTGGCTTAAACCATCTGTGCCCAGATAGTGAGTGCTTATCAGCACCGTAAAAATGTTCATGCTACGCAATTTTTCCTTCTGAATATGCCGAGAGACGAGTTCTTCAGATGTTTTGTCCTTGGCCCTTTTCGCAAGGGTGACAGGAATGGTTGTATGTTTTGGGCAGCTTGGAGAGGCAGATGTATACAAACGACAAATTGCTAAATTAACATAATCTTAAACTGTAATGAAGCAAGAGATCACAGGAGCTGAAACAGTAAAATAGAATACTGTGTGAATTATGCACACTGACGCTCATTCCGTTGTATACTTCTTCCAATTGTTAACTAGTCATGACCTTTTGCGCAGTCAGGCCCGAAATTCTTGAGTTTATTTCCTACTCACACTCATGGAAACAGGAACTACGCAGAGAAAGCAGGTTTTACGCTCTTTGAACGCAAATACTGCATGCAAAGTATCCGCTCTATGGATGTAATGTGAGCTGCTTTTTACTACTCTCAGCATCCCAAGGGCAAAATTTCTCACTCACAGCATTTGAAACAGGCAATTAGTATTTAAATATACACATAGTGGAGCTAAAACTCATTTATAAAGGTGGAATTCTGACATTGTCATTCGCGAGGTGCATGGTCTTACACTGCATATCGCGCGGAAGCGTATCATGAGTGACAGTCCTCAACATAAAGTACTAATAATGAAGCTGTACGGTCACACTGACATTAAAACGAATGACAAAAGCTTCTGCTACGTGGAAATACGATCAACGAAGCACAAGGTACTCACCGCGAAAGCCAAGAAAAATTTCCAATTCGATGGGCCTTTTCGCGGGTATGTAAGCGATTTCCCAAGTCATTTATAAGTCAAGGATGCTAGTGTTTTCTGACTATATTGCTCTGCGTGGTGCCTCTTCTGTGAGTGCAGATTAAAGCGGGGTTACGACACGTGGCACTCCCGCAACAATGCGTTTGTACGCCCGCGCGCTCTGGGAAACAGGGTGAGCCAACGCTTCCGTGAGCAGACGACACTACGCTGGCGCTCCGGTTTCCCATAATGCTTTGCAGCCGTTGTAGGAGGGCACGCGCCAATTTCTGTAAAGGTCCATTGGTAGTCTCGAATGAAAAATTTAGTAAAGACGTGACAGGGAAAGTAGAGAACTTTCAGTTACAGCTCCTCTGCAGCTGTAACTTGTGCCATCGGGGTCTGCTACCGCGCGCCAGATTCAACAGATGATTTCCTAGAGCACCTAATCGAGTTCCTTAGCAGAGTGAAGAACCAATTCCCATTGTCACCAATTCTTTTGGCAGGTGATTTTAATTATTGCGAGATTGACTGTCAGGAATGCACGGCTCTTGATGACACAAAAAAAAAATGAGAATATCAACATTTTCTTGATGTGCTTTCTTTGTTTAGCTTAAGCCAAATGGTTTCTGTGCCAACGCGCCACGAATGAATTTTTGATTTCGTGCTCACTACTGATCCAAGCAGCATGCGTGTTAACGTATTAGAAGGTGTCAGCGATCACAAAATTTTACACTGCGAATTTGAAATTGTCAGAAAAAAAAAAAAACACGCGATACAAAGAAAACCATCTTCGACTATGGGCGAGCAAATATTACTGCGATATCAAGCCAACTCTCTTCCTTTTCTATTGATTTTTTTAAACTCTTTTAGTGACCGAGATGCAAACAAAAACTGGGCACTTATCGCCGCGATAAACTCATCTCACTAAGAGAAAAATATATTCCCAAAGTCACCGTAGCTGCATTCACACAAAGCACATGGTTTACGACTCAAGTAAAACGCTGCATAAACAAAAAACGATTATACTCAAGAGCGAAATTGGCGGCGCCTGAGGATTACTGGAAGCACAATAGTGAACACGCGCAGTTACGTAGAACGGAAGCCAAACACTCAAACACAAATTTTATAACTATATCTCTAGCATATTAAGAAGCAACAGCAGAAAATTTTGGAAAGTTGTGAGTTCAAGTTACAGCTTCAAGGCCCTAATATCAATAACGAAAGACGGAAAACTCCTTGTCAGATGCCGCGACAGAATTCGGTAATTTCTTTAGCTCTGTTTTTACGGATGAAACTCCAATGTTACCTAACCTACGCATTATTTGTTTAACTTCCCAAAAAGAAAATATTCTTATCACTCCACAAGGCATCGCAGCAGCCATTGATCACCTTCCTGTAAATTCTGCGCCAGGTCCTGACGAGATATGCCCCTAACTGCTTAAGATAGTAACACTAGAATTATGTCCCATGTTGAGTGCCGTTGTCTAACAGTTTCTCGACACAGGCTGTGTACCCGACGATTGGAAGTTAGCCTGTGTAATTACCTATATTTATATCCGAAGACTGCTTTAACCCAAGTAACTACAGGCCAATCTCTTTAGTATTGGCAGTAAACTGCTTGAGCACATTATTTATTTGGCAGTCATGAATTACTTAGGGGCTAACAATTTCTTTTTTGCCAACCAACACAACTTCCTGTGCGAACGATATTGTGAGACATAGTTATTTGAGTTAATTACCGATACTCACATTGCCGTACATGATAGATGCCAGATCGATGCCGTTTTTGTAGATTTTAAAAGAGCCTTCGATAAAGCTTACCAGCCTTAACTTAAAAAATCATGTAATCAGTTGGATATCAGGACTGTTAACTAATCGGTGCCAATCCGTTGTAGTTAACGACAAACACTCCACATTAGCGCACATGAAATCGGGAGTGCCTCGGGGATCTCTGCTTGGACGTATTCTATTTCTAATTTACATTAATTATACAGCTAATTTTATGACTTCTACGGCAAGGTTGTTCACGGACGACTGCGTGATATATAGAACTATATAGAACTATATAGAACGTGGTGACTAACAGTGAAGATGCTAATAATCTGCAGAGAGGTCTTAATATGTTAAGTAAGTGGTTCCAGGACTGGCAGATTGGAAGTCAACGTCAACAAAGCAAAGGTTCTTTCATTTACTACAAAAATAAATGCAATAACTCTTCGCTACACATTGAATGAAAAACAAGATGAATATGTATGCAATTTCATGTATTTGAAAGTTCATTTAACGAGTGACTTATCATGGAACCTACACATTACACTATCACTAGCATGACGTATAAGACACTAGGATTCATCAGACAAAACTTGCATTTCGTTAATTCTGCTACTAAAATTTTAGCTTACAATACACTGGTCCTCTCTAAACTTGATTATGGTTCTCAGATATGGAGCCGTCATCAGGCTTACCTCATAAATAAAATAGAGTCCTTTCAAAACAAAAGCACCCACTTCATAACAAGGAATTACTCTCAAGCTTCTAGTATAAATGAAATAGAAATATCGCTTATGTTGCAGTCATTACAGTCACGTAGACTGTTCTCACTTCTATCTCTCTTCCACAATCTCATTATCATAATGATTCGCCACTGTCTGCACTTATTAAACCTGCACATCGAATATTCTCTCACATTGATCATGAATTCGAACTACAACCTTTGTTTGCCCGCACAAACCTGTTGTTATATTCGCCACTGGCTTTTGCTAATAATCAATGGAATAAACTGCCTATGGATATTGTTTGTACAAAAAGCCACGACGAATTCACCAACAAACAAACTTCATCTTCATGTTTGAGCCAACCTTGTATAACTGCCTCATACGAACTACACGTGTGCATCGTTATATTTCTAGCTCACTCTATAGCTCGGTCACTTTAGCACTGTGTGGGAAAAAAATGTTCAGCCTCGTTGTTCTTCCCCTTTTAGTGCAGTTTGTCCTGATAATTGCTTTCTGTGTACTTTTTCTAATTACCATACATTTCTATATTCTTTATTTTTGCACGATAATATTCAGTTTTTCAAACTTTTTATTACTTCTTGTGTTGATTCTATGTATGTATACTATTTATTACCCCCCCCCTATGTAATGCCCTCGGGTCTTTAGGGTACATGAATAAATATTGTCCAAATTTATTGTATTATTGCATAACTCTAGCACTTTTTTGTAAATGTAACCGCTTCCCTCTGTAATGCCTATTGACCCTGAGGGTTAATAAATAAATAAATAAATAAGTGAAAGAAAAGACAACTTGCTGCTGGCAGGGAGAGAATCTGCGACCTTCCGGTTGAATGCTCTACCAACTGAGGTACAGAGGCAGGCAGAAAGAAAGTGTTCCACACTTGCCATCGTGGCTAGTAGCAGTGCTGACTAGCACTCCCAGGTTTAAACGCATTTATATAAAGAAACACACATGCATGTTAAAACAAACAAGGAAGCTGCTAGCACACAATGCAGAAATTGTTTGAGCCAACAAGCATTTGTAGAAAGCATCAGTGTCTTCGTCAGCCTGAACGAAGCCCCACAAACACGGCATGTGCCTCTGTTTCCATGGTGCATGGGACACTTAAAGGAGCACTGACATCAAATTTAAAAATCAAGATGTGCCCCTCATTGGAGTGGTCGATGTACGTAAGTCGTCTTGGCAAAATTTGAGTTGCGTCAGTCATGCGGAGGATATTTTATTGCAACGGCAAACAGCACACAAGAACTTAATGGCAAATGGAATGCCACTGCGACAACAACACTAGCGTGTTTGGTGTGATGCATTCTACGCATATCATGCTGAGTGACGATGTGCTAATAGCAATGACGTCTACGATCCAAGTGTTCTTATCCTGGCGCCGAAACCTGGAAACGCACTCACTTGTCATGTCTGATCTTCGTCGCACCACTTTGAATAATTTCGTGAAATTACCAAGATGCAAACGACCGTAAAACATCAGCGAAAGGAAAGAGCTTGATTCAATGTGTGCTCGAGCATCAGTCAGCATGTCGGGAAGCCATTAAGTTGCAGTCGTCTGACCGGAAGCACAGAAAAAGCGCAAAGACGGAGTCTTTTAATTAGACATATGTTGCACGCCAACACGACCCAAACTATCGAAGTAGAGTAGTGTATCGACAGATATCGTCGCTAACGAGTAATGCGCAGGTATCGTTAATAGTGAATTTCAGTTCGTGGATAAACTTCGTTGTGTCTGCGTAATACCGGGTGGGTCATTGCCGCCGCCACCATGAGAGGCCAGATAAATGGGGCCATCTGGAGGTGCAAGGAAGAACCTGGCAGCAGGGAACGTATTCTATTTGTCTGCTGGTGTGCATTTCCTATGCCGTCATTCCCTTGACCCTTTGCATATACGTGAATGCTGTGCACGCTACACACAACAATGTATAGTTAATTAAGACGCACGAGCTAGCATGGCCAAAGCATGCATCCTCGGGCACCTCCCCAGTGCTGCTTGGAATGGTGTCCCTTTTGGAATTGTTGTTACGCATAGCGTTGATCAAAGCAAAATGATCTGTGATGTCGCCAATCATGGTGATTTCAAGCTTCAGATCCTAGTCAACATTTTGTACGGTGACGACGGCAATGCAGGTGACAAGGCATGACTGAATGTGTGCGCCTAGCATATAAAATGCTTGCGGAACAGCATGGCCTCATGCCACTTTTTTCTGTGAAGGAGTGGTCAGCTGTAGAGCGGTCTGGAGGTGACCACGAGGTAGCACCACTGGTAGCGTTCCCAGCGCTAAAAAAGGTGGGATTGCCAGCCATTTTGAATTGTGCTACATACCAGTGATAAATCAATAAAAGTGATAGTTATTCATCGCTCAGTTGTGTTATAGGTCGCGAATTGCTGCTGGGGGTAGATAGCTACTTGTTGATGCAAAGTTCTTGACATGAAAATATTTGACGTCAGTGCTCCTTTAAATGCTCAAAATGTTTTTTCCAGCAATGTGACATAACCAGTTTATATTGATGAAATACATGTCCTTTGGAGTTTAAATGGTTGTCTGCAAGACTTACTGAAATGTCGGAGTAATTAAAGAGTTATGCAGTCGAACGCCTTTGTAAGACAGTGATATAAGGACACCAATGTGCCTACAATAAAACAGGGGTGAATAAGAAAATGAATACGTGGTACCCTGCTTATAAGAGACAATAATTGCTGCCCGGAGCAAGCCTCTTCTAAAGAGGTTCAACTGTAATGCGACTGCTGTGTCTACAGAAACCCCTGTTGATTAACAAAACAAGTGAAAAAGAAAGTTTTCTTCTTTGCATGTGCAGGGAGAGTTGTACAAAAATGAGCACTTCCCTACTGGTTATTTTTATCTAGCGGCAGATTGCAAAACGTGAGAAAGAGGTGTTCTTGCAGATATATTATGAAACAAGCCACCTCCGAGTGAAAGATATCTAAAGTAATTCAGGCATTTTGGAAATGACAAAAATTGAATTAAAACCTCATTGTATCAGAAGAACTGAAAAGTATTTAGGCATTGAGTATATAAAATGATTATCACTCTGCCTAATTTAGCAAACTTTTCACACAGACTTGGCACAAGAGTCCAAATGGAGCTTACATTCAATTAAGCGACTCATGTACGGGATCAATGAAACGCATAGAAGTGGCTTCGCTTGATGAAGAAATCTTGTCGTTAATGAAAACAAGGGCATAGGTGCATACCTGCCAACCTGACAACAGAGAAATTCGTAAAACGACCGAGCGGGGAAGGGGAAAGGGGGGCAGGGTAGCGACTTTTTTTTTAATTTGAAGCTGTGATGGATTTCCTTTTAGCGACAAGCATAACCATGTTTAGCTGCCATAAATTAAATCGAGGCGTTGAATTCTTTTCACCCATTTCTGGCACAAAAAGAAAACAAAAACAAAAAGACTTCGTGAAAAACAAGAGGGGCGGGGGGTCCCCAACGCAAGTGCAAACATCGGCGTTGCGGTCTGATAACAGCTTAAAGTGCCCAAACACACAAAGGTAGGGTTTCCCACTGAGGTGAGCCTCAAAGGGGTAGTGCAAATGCTCCCAAATATTTGCGTCATCAAAACAACTAGCAAAAAAATTGATTTCCGTCAAAGCAACTTGAGTATGTCTCCACATGTGACCGAACGAGACGGCGCAGCTGGCTGCCATGAAAGCTCGGGTCAGAGCTTTGGCTTCCTTGCAACTAGATTCTTTGGACAGGAACACCGAAACGTTTCTCCCCTTTTTTACGTCTTTTATGTTGTTTCTCCCCTTTTTTTTACCGCTGCGTCAGCCACGTTATCCATCATACCGCTATCCCATCACCGGGATCGCGGTTTCATGCACAG